>NC_067462.1:15697213-15927213 GCF_025434085.1 Hippocampus zosterae
GGTGTGAGTATAAGTGTGGATGGTTGTTTGTTTCTGTGTGCCCTCCAATTGGCTGGCAACCAGTCAGTTCAGGGTGTCCCCTGCCTACTGCCCAAAGACACCTGGGACAGGGTTCAGCACCCACTTGTCAGGATAAAGCAGATTGCAAAATGGATGGATGGATGGATATAAATGTAGACTTAAAGCACAGTTATTAAACAATAACATGGGTTGATGAAACATGCCACTTTGAATGTAGTAATAACAGATGTTCCAAAAAAGTGTCACTATGAAATTAGTAGTCAACCTTTTTCAGAGAAACACTTTGAAGGTAAGGTTTGACCATTTGCAACACGTGACACATAGTATGCACTGTACCTAGCTGAATTTTCAACGTTTACATTTTAGTTCGGTACATTTCAGTAAAAGAGTTACAAAATATATACACTGTACATATATTTATCTTGCAGTGGAAAGCGATTGATAGTTGCCTAAGTATTGTATTTCATCTGAAACGTGGGATTCTTTGATTGCCAGAATGGTAGCTAACCCACAGCATGTTAACCACTATTTAGCCTTGAGGCTAATGTTCGGCAAACTCAATATTATTTCCGCAAAATTAAACCAATGTCTTACCTCTTCCTGGTTATTAAGTGAAAGGGTCTCAGTTTCAATTCCACTCGTCTTCACACACAAGCTGTGATAGATGTTTGAAATCTGAGACCATAATATTTGTTTATGATGCCGACCGTGTCAGTGTGGTGCGTCTTTACTATTTGTTTTTTCCATAATATATTGTCATACAATCTTTTCTCTATTGGATTTTGGTACCTTTTTGGGGGTTTTTTTGTCGGACGCTTTACTTATAACCCTGAGGATCTCCTGCCAATTTGCCTCTGACTTGGAGCCAGTGGTTCCATTGTTGTGAATATTTTAGAACCGGTATTTGTTCATGAAGTACCAAATCTTGCCAGTATTCCGCCTCTTTCTCATACTTCTCAGCATAGCCAAGCACAAATTGGTCCAAGTACGAGTTATAGGTTCTGTACAAAGACTGCTCCATTTACTTTAAATACACACTGTGTACTGTCCCTATATTTGTCAGTTTCGCCAATATAGAGTACAGTACATTAAAAATGCATACAGTGAACCCTCATTTATCTCAGGGGATACGTTCCAGATAGCACTGGGTGAAAAGCCAACTCTTAAAAAAAGAAAAAAACTCACACACTAACCCAGTGGTTCTTAACCTGGGTTCGATTAAACCCTAGGGATTCGGTGAATCTGTCTCAGGGGTTCGACGGAGATTCTGCCATGGGGGTTAAGACACACCCGACTCAACATGTCAATTAGTTATGACACGCCCGCTTGGCCATCACTAGCAGCAGATGATCACATTACATTGCTTGTCCAATCGGTGCATTCGCTCAGTAGTCAATGTGTGACTATCGTGATAATACGTCGTGTGATTTAAAGAAAGTGGTTGGACGAATATGTACAACATGGATTAATATGCATCACGGACCGTGATGGGACTCTGCGTTCTATCTGCATGATTTGTCTTGCCAAGTTGAGCAATTCTTGTCTCGCACCGGCAAAACTGAAGGAACATTTATTGAAACTGCATGAACATTTATTTTGTTCATTCTATGCACAATTTAAAAAATGTACTGTATGTCTTGAAATTTTATTTTCATTTTTCTTTTTTTAATAAACATGTTTTTCATGTCTTGAATTTGTAAAAAAAATCATATTTTTATTTTTCACTCATGAAGGGTTCGATGAATGTGCATATGAACTGGTTGGGCTCGGTACATCTAACAAGGTTAAGAACTACTGCACTAAATGGTTAGACATCTTAAAACACACTTTTGAAGTAATCTTGAGCACGTGTCCTCACTTGCTCTCAAGAAAGTGGAGACAAATTGCACATCACTAAAAGAAAACTAAAAGAAGACTCTTGCATGCAGTTGTCCAAATAAGGTGTACAGCATGCATGCCTCAAGCTGTCTATTTATCACTTGCAGCCAAAGTTGACTCTAAATCTGACCCATTATTCAACTAACCATTTAAATAGAATGTTTTTCAAGCCAACTATTTAACACTGTAGGTGTGCAACTCTAAATTCAGAAAAAAATAGAACATTTTACAATAAACTGTCTACACTTGTGTTTAAGTAACACATATACTGTACAGTAAGCTTGATGCACATAGCCTATCCTGTTACATTATCTACAAGAAGACTAAAATATGTCTGTAGACCTACGTATTTATAAAGTCAGTACAAAGTACGCTAAAATATGAAATATAACCATGCTTACCTATTTTAGTATCCCGTATAATATGCACAACTTGAGTGAGGTTGTTTTTTTGTTTTTTTTAAAGGCACTCTGCAAAGTGTTTATGCTTTAGGCGAAGTGAAAGCATATCATTCCATAAACATACTGAGAGGAAGAGACCAGCAGAAAGTCCTCCGGATGCTTTCCAGGTGAACCCAAAGCACCCTGACACAGCCCAAATGTGGTCTGCTCCCTTTTGGCTTGTCTTGACACGACCATCATCCAACTCCCCAAAAACCACCACAAAGTCTCCAAAAAAGCCAAATCGTGGCACAATGTAAATATTATTGTAAGTGAAGAGAGGGGCTTTCATAATGACCTGACAAAAACAAATGAGGCGTGCAGACTATTTTGATTGTGATCTCCCCCCCTTGATTCTTTTTTGTTGTTGTTGCACTTTACGTGTTGGAACATCTCGAGTCCTTTCGAATCTTGAGAGAACTGTTGTTTATACTGCGGTGCTTATCTTGCATATATTAATCACAAATAACAGCGGAAGTACACAGTCGAGTGGAAACATCTGCGTTGTGCAAGACGATATGCCGGGTATCATATTTTTATTTAATTATTCAAGTTCCGTGGAAAAATTCTGAGAACAAAGCCCACTTGACCCGTCTGTGTAACCTGGCTTTGACGCATTTTTTTTTCTTTTTGCGCACAACTTCTTTTTAAGTCATTTATGACTAAAGTACTTCGGATGAGCGCTACCTCAAAGTGCGCCGCTTTCTTTCTCACTTTGCAGATTTTAGGGCATTATTAAATTGGGAAAACCAAGGCTTAACACAAAAGACAAGAAAACAACGAAAAAGAAGAAAAGGGGAAAGAAAAGCAGCTCCTTACCTGCTGCAAATAGCCGGTCAGGTGCATCAGGATGGCCACGCTGGACGCCACCTGGAGCAATCCCATGACCACTAGGGTGCCGAATAGAAGCGGCCGGTGCGAATGCTCCGAGCCGGCCGCCGGCTGGAGGCGGTGGTGGCCGGCCTCAACATCCACGGTCGTGCGCAAGTAGCCTCTGTAATCGCCATGGGCTGCTGCCATGCTCCCCGTGCGTGCGTGCAGATGGGACTCAGTGGACGCGCTGAAGTGAAGCGGTGGGACAGTGTGCGAGCGAGTTGAGTGTGTCAGTGGTAAAGTGGGTGGGCAGAAGCAGAGTAAGAGAGTGTGAAGTAAAACTCCCCCCTGCTCCTGTCTCACTGGTGAGGCGGGTGCTATAAGTCCAGATGGAGCTGAGTGAGGGAGCGCGCTGCAGGTGGTGAGCCAGTCCTTATCGCAACCACAGGAACACGTGACCCACCCACCGCCTTCGCGTGTCCACACCCCCACCGGTTATACCCCCACGCATTTGCAACCTGCTAGTTATGTCATGTCAAAAGCTGATTTCAATTTAGAGTTTTCAAAACCTGGCTGCACATCTACATTTCTCCTTCGGGCAATCAGCAACAAATCCAGGCATTGGTTGTATTTTAGAAAGAAAATATCTATCAGGGATACGTAAGATTGCTAATGTTGGTCCAAAATGTTCACTCATCTTAGGGGGTCTTTTGAGCCGTGCTTTTTCTGGCACCACACCGATGATAACCCTGCAGGGGTGTAAAGCCCCGCTCAAGTTGGCTACTTGGATCATGGGGTCATACAAACCCTTCCACCATGGTAAGGTGAGAGCTGAGGGAGGCGTTTGTTTTGTTTTCGCAAAAAACAAGGTAAATTGTCCAATACCTCCAGGAATCCTATTTAGTGGTTGGTCACTTTAAAAAGCCATATAGGGAAAAAATGACAGCTTCTTTTTCTCTGCCATTTGACAAAGTAAGGTAAGGGTTAAAAAAAAAAAAAACTCAAATTTGCACATATTAAAGAATTTCTCGACAGCTATTTTCCAGATATTTTCTTTAAAAATGTTTCCAAAATAACAGCAATACAACTGTAATTCAAAACAAGTTTGTTGTGCAGCATACATAACCTCACAATACTGATTAGTATCGGTTCCACCAATGTTTCAAAAAATTCCCCCACATCAGCCTCAAAAAAAGTAAACGACACCTCCCTCAAAGTATTTTTCATCATAAAAGGACACATTCTACTGAAGACTTCTCAAGTTAATGAGTTTGTAAAAGTCCCCTTGCAAATCGCCAAAGGACAGAAGGCGAGCGCATGACAAATGTAACAGATGGTGTTAGCTGCCAAGCCATTTTAGCCATTAGAAAATATTTTAGTTAAAATTGCAAAATCAACTAAAATGACACTCAGTAGTGTGCAGGCCACGACAAAAAAGAAATAAAATGGTATTCATTCATTTGTCTGAATGCCATTTGACCTTTGACCTTGATCCCAATTGTTGAGAAATAACCTTCACAATACTGAACTGACTGTTGGCAATTCATTCATTCATTTTCCGATCTACTTATCCTCACAAGGGTTGCTCTGGGTGCTGGAGCTATCACAGCCAGCCAATCACAGAGCACACAGAGACGAACAACCATCCACGCTCATACACACACCTAGGGACAATTTAGAGTGTTCAATCAGCCTGCCATGCATGTTTTTGGAATGTGGGAGGAAACTGGAGTACCCGGAGAAAACCCACTCAGGCCCGGGGAGAACATGCGAACTCCACGCAGGTAGGCCAGAGCTGGAATTGAACCCGGTACCTCTGCACTGTGAGGTTGATGCGCTAACCACTGGATCACTGGGCCGCTCTTGTTTGCAATTGCTTTTCTTATTTCACCCTTTCAGGGACGGTGGTTACGACAGTGGACAGTTTACCAGGTTATCAGGTTACAGGGGGCATGAAAGGGTTCATGATGGACACAGTGGCATATTAGACCATCTCCAATTGTCCGTGCATTGGTGGAGCTTAGATTTACACCGCATACTTTAATTCTGTTTCTATGGTTTGGGCAGAAGTGTGCGTTCGTGTGTGTGTATATTAGCAATTGGTGATGTCAAGCTTAAATTGACTGGCTCTTATCCGGTCCGTGTTTACACTGCACTCACATTGGAGGACATCCAATCCATGCCAGATATTTATCCATATTTTGAAGAGGTTTGAATCAAGGCAAAAGGTATCCTACCCTTGTGCATTGTTTTTCTATTTACAGGTTTCACACATTTCAGAAATTGTTTCGCTTGAACCATGCAGTGTAAACCCAACAAGCAGAACTGCAGTACATAGTATATTGTTGCTGTCTGAAAATTATTTTTGTTCAAAAAAACAAAACAAAAAAGTGTGTTTTGTTGCGTGTTTGAAAGAGTACATTTCAGAAAGCTCAAACTTGGAGGGGAAACCATTTTCGTGGGACAATGCTGTTTCGCTGTTGTTGTTTTCTGAAATACCCGCGTCAGTGTGGATTTTAATCGGGTTTTCCAGGAATTAGTTATTTTAGTCTGAGAAAGTGACAAAACAAAACGAGTTTGCAGACTCCCCCCCCACCCCCACCTACAGCCCTCCGCCCCTTAACCAATAAAACCTCAGCGCACTGCGCTCATTTGATACTCTGTCTTACGAGCTTTATCAAACCACACACATGATTTCGGTTATGTTCGCACAACCGCATAACCTTTCACATCACAATAGTAGTACACTACATAGGCGTCAGATTATTATTTTTTTTTTCCCAACGTGAGACCACTGTTTTGCAATGTCAAGACCTCCTTTGCTTTGGCGAGGCCTCGGTCCTGGCACTGGCGCTGGATGTGGTGCTGTGGTGCTGTCGCACAGTCAGGGGATCGTTAATAACGGCGTGAGAAACCATGTTTTTTTACGTTGGGTTGCAGCTATTTCCTGTTAAAGTCGGGATTCGAGTGCTATGTCAGTGAAGACCAGATAGAGGGCCGGGATTGTGACTCGAGTCTTTTTTCCAATTTTGATTTGGAGCTCAGGGATGCAGTTCCGTCCAGGCCAAAGAGTAAAAGGACCTTCGGGACTGTTATCAAGGCAAAGTATAAGTGTCACTATCTCACGTCAGAAAGGGGAATTGATGCCCATGGTATGGGTAACTTGCACTGTGACGGTAAATATGGGTTTTGGTGCAATACAGTATGCTGCCATCCAAGATTTTTTTTTTTTCATAGACATCCCATTTTAATTTCAGCTTGGCAATGCCAAGCCACATCTGTGCACTTGTTACAAAACTGTGGTCTCGTAATAAAAGAGTATAAAACTTGCCTGCCAGCAGTGCAGACCTGTCTCCCATTGAAAACGTGTGCCACATTGTGGAGCGCAAACTACAATAATGGAAACCCTGGAATGTTGTGCAACAGAAGTTCTACAACAGCAACCTACCTCAGTTCCAAGACGATTGTTTTGTTTAAAGGAAGGTGGATCGAACACAGTTGTAAATGTGACCCATCCATCCGTTATGCAAACAGCCTATCCTCACGACGGTCGCGAGAGCTCTGGAGACTATCCCAGGTGTCTTCGGGCAGCAGGACGGGAACACCCTGAACTGGTTGCCAGCCAATCGCAGGTAAATATGGCCCTGTACCAGCTTTTTTGCAGTGTGCTGCAGTCATCAAATTCAAAATGAGTTTCACCATAAAATCAGTTTAGGAGTAAATATTTGAAAGAAAAAGTTGATCACTTTCACCACTAAATATCGTTGCAGTGTAATCAGTTTGATATCAGTTGAGAAGGATTGGCAAATCATTGTATTTTGTGTATTGATGTTTTAATCAACGGCTCAAGGTCATTGGAATTGGGCTTTGTAAATCTTTATAAACGTAAGGCAGTGCTTCTGAGAGCGTTAACACTCACAGAAGAGACCTTGCTGGGCCTGACAAGCATGTGTGTGGTCCACGAATGAACTCCATCCATCCATCCATTGCAAAAAAACCAAGACGCAATATAGAGGCCACCAAACTGGACCCCTTCAACTCCTCGGTTATGTCTCGAAATTCAGTTCAGGTTACAATCAGAGCGCAACCCTCACTAGAAACTAATCCAATTTACTGCCAGCAATCCAGACCAAACCCTGGCACCAGTCGTACAGGCACCAAAATGTCCATTCTCATGGAGCATCTTCCACAGGGCTTCCCGAGAGACAATTACGAACACTTTTTCCAAGTCCACAAAGCATATGTAGACTGGCTGGGCGAACTATAAATGGACCATATGGAGCCTATCTTATTTAACCGTGAAAAAGGATTTTATATTTTAGATTAAACTCGTATGTGCTTTTGCAAACATGAAAGAGGAGTCAAGCATTTGGGGGAACCTTCCATATTGTTTTTTTTTCTTGCGTGCCTGAAAAGTGTCCTGGCCCAGATCTGACAACCAGATGACGTATGAGTCTTTGATGAGCTGAGAAGTTACAAATGATAATTTCTCCAGGAAAACGGAAACACACGTTTTAAAACAAGCCACTTTTTTTTTATCTGTCTTTTTCATCAACTGGAGAGAGGCTGCACTTAAGAAGTCACAGAGGGCAATAAATGTGTCTCGTCTCTCACTCCCACATCCTCTGTGGTAACAGGCTTACTCCAACTCTTCCACGCAATGCACAAAAACACTCAGGATTGTCTTTCTTCACGCTTGAAGCTACTATCTCCATAGTAACCTCCTTGAAATACCCCCTTGTTCAAACCCCAATCATCCCATCACAGTAACACATCGCATGGACCTGCGGTTTAATCAAACGTTTATATTTGAATCCATGGGATGTTCCATTCATGAGGAGGATTGGGTTTCAGTTCATTTGCGTGGGCTGGTGAGAGAGAGCACGCTAGTGTGTATGACACTGACACTGTAACTGTAGGGCAGGGGTGTCAAACTCATTTTTGTCGCAGGCCACATTATAGTTACCATTTCCCTTGGAGGGCCGTGATGAATGAAACTTTATCAATAAATCAAGAATGTTTTTTATTCTATTGTTGTTTAAGTAACTGCAATGAGGGGTTTGGTAACAAGAAGATACTTACAAGATGTAACTGATTTAATACATATGAAAATGTCAAAATTTGGTGCAGATTTTAGCAGGCATCATGGAAGTTTCTGCTTTGATTTGCTTTTGCGGGCCGCTTAAAATGTTGTGATGGGCCACATCTGGCCCCTGGGCCTTGAGTTTGTCACCTGGCTATAAGGGATAATATGCCAAGGGATTATATCACCAATGTGGGAACCCGGTAGCCCCCAAGGACCTTATGAGCAGCCCGCAGACATGTTCTGAAACCAACGGCAAGGTCAATCCCTTTGTTTTTATTGAATACTGAAAACGGTTGGATTTCAGATTAAAAGATGAATGTCACACAAAAGTTCAGAACTCCTGTTTTTATTTCAGGGTATTTACATCTAGATAAATTGTTTGAATGCATCCACTTTTCAAGTGAGCATGAGTATCAGAACGGGCATAATTAAATTGTGACATGACCCTTACTTGCAAGAACTACATAAAACCTACGACCCATTGCTTTGACCAGACTGCTGCATTCTTCATTGGAAATGCTTTTTTCCAGGCCTTTACTACAGCCTTTTTCAGTTCTTGCTTGTTCTGGGCGAAAGTGGGGTTGGGGTGGGGGGGGGGGGGTTCTCCCTTCGGTGTCCACTTCAGAAAATGAAGTGCTTGCTTTATATCAGGGGTGGGCAATTATTTTTTGCATAGGGCCACATGAGAACCAGAAAATATTATGGAGGGCCGGATCAAAAGGGTGAACTAAATTCGACATAATATTAAGAGTACATTATTCTGTCGTATCGAACGGGATTTGCTTGACTTGGTGCTACTGTGGGCTTCCGTATCGTCTCCCCCTTCCTCCCTTATGCTCTGCAACTTCAAGTAACTGTGCCACCTGGCATTGAAATGCCTGTCATTACAAGTCCAAATGAAATGAATGCAGTCGTTGACATCGAACCTTAATTGTGTACCAACCTTTGGAGGCCCGATTAAAAAGACATACGGGCCAGATTTGGCCCGCGGGCCGTATTTTGCCCACCTCTGCTTGGGTAAATGATTGAACTGGCCAGTCTAAGACCTTCCACTTTTTTCTCAGGATGAAGTCATTTGTTGTGTTGGGAATGTGTTTTGGGTCAATATCATGTTGCATGATCAAGCTCCTTCTGATTCTCAATTTTTCTGGCCATTGCCAGACAAAATTATTTTGTAGACTTGGTTGTAATAATAATTCATTCTAAGGCTGGCAACATGAGTTACATCTTCATTAAGACGAGTGAGTTCACACTGAAAATATAGTGTGTTGACCATACTCATTTTTTTGTCAAGTTGTTGCATGAAATAAAATCATCTGGATCCAGATACATTTTTCAAATAGATTACACATCTACTTAAAAAATGTCTAATAATCCTGTGGATTCTGTTGTGTGCAGCCACTTAACAAAATAAAATGGAGTAAATTCAATACACCTTTTTTTTTCCGGTGAATTCCAGAAGCTCCACCATGCTTCACAGATGAGCTTGTGTCTTTTGGATCATAAGCAGATCCTTTTTTTCTCCATACATAAGAACCTTTCATATTTTCATACACATTTCAGACATTTCTTAAACTCATTGAACCTAAACATTCAATATGTTGTTTTACATTGTTGTAAACATCAGACACCTTTTGTAAACCTGTTTTCAATGAGTTTTACTGAACGTTTTCACAAAGATCAACAATTCAAAATATTCAGCGTACACGATCTCTCCCTATGTTGGTACCTCAACATAAATCTTTTTGAAAATTTTCAATACAATTTTGTTTTAAAAAAAAAATCCAGCGGTGGTTGACTGCACTTGCGAAATCTCTCAGTCAGAGAATTACCTCCAAATAAAAAGTAGTAGACAAAACACTCACATGTCAACACAGTTGCAGAGAAAGTGAACTTCAGGGCGGGAAATGGAACACTGCCAGTACGCAGCCACCCCTCACCACCTTCTGTCTCCCACATCCGCACATCCCTTGCAACTTCCTGTTCGCTCCCCGGCTTCCTCTCATCTCTGACGTGACGCACTTCTTCACTACATTGTTCCTTGAATTCAACTCAAGTGCTTAATTGCAGAGTGACTTCAGTATTTGGTCATGAGTTATATGCACTAAAGGTGAGCTGTTTCTATGGAAACAAACAGAAGAAGAGAGAGAGAGAGAGAGAGAGAGACAGAGAGAAAGAGAGAGAGAGACAGAGAGAGACAGACACATATACACACACACACACACACACTAATGACAGGGCAAGTCCAAGTCATGACATCAGCAGGATCTCCCCACTTGACCCCCACCGCCTCCCGCTTCTTCATTGTCGTGCAGGAGCTTAGATGAGGTCATCAAAATGAGGGATTTGTCAAGATTATTCGCATTTAGAAAATAGGCACAACAAAGTCTTTTGTTTTGGTTTCTTCTTTTGTTGGGTGTAATATTTTAATGTTATTGATGATATCTGAGTCATTAGCAAGGGTGTCAGCCCGCCCGGCATCCACTCTCATCGTCTTCCATGATTCATCCCTTCCCTCCTACAGGGAAACTCTTATCTCTCGCTTGTTATGGCGCTCTCCTCCCCGCCGCTCCCACGCGGCTCGCTTTCATAGCGCCAGGGTTCATACAAACACACACGTACGCACGCACGCATGCACTCACAGACATATCACTGGTGGAAAGTAAGTTCATAAACCTTCTTGTTGTACTTAAATATATATTTTAGATACATCCGTGCTTTAAAATACAACTTTAATTAATTCTGTGACCACACTTGTAACGAAAAACACTCAAATCCTATCTCAAAGAATCTTCTCTTAATGAAATGAATGGAAATGCCATTAATTTGTTCTAGAGTTTCCCCAAAACCACATACATTGTTGTAATGTGTGTTTTAATGAGAGAGAAAATGACAAGTTGGCTGGTAACCAGTTCAGGGTGTTTCCTACCTTCTGCCCGAAGACAGCTGGGATAGGTGAGGATAAGCGAATCATAAAATAGATGAATGGGAATTGGCATATTTTGACAGAGTCATTAGTAGAAAATTACAGTGTCTGTTGCTAACTGGTTAGATCATCTCCAGTTTGCCTATAAAAGTCAGAGGGGAACTGATGATGCTACTGTCACCCTGTTCAACACCTTGGTTCAGCATCTTCATCTGCAGAGACTCACTGATATAGCTGTAAATGGAGGTCATATATCTGGTCGGGGTGGCCCGGTGGCCCAGTGGTTCGCGCGTCGACCTCACAGTGCGGAGGTACCGGGTTCAATTCCAGCTCCGGCCTCCCTGTGTGGAGTTTGCATGTTCTCCCCGGGCCTGTGTGGGTTTTTCTCCGGGTACTTCCCTCCTACATTCCAAAAACATGCATGGCAGGCTGACTGAAAACTCAAAATTGTCCCTAGGTGTGAGTGTGAGCGCAAATGGTTGTTTGTCTCTGTGTGCCCTACGATTGGTTGGCAACCGGTTCAGGGTGTCCCCCGCCTACTGTCCGAAGACAGCTGGGATAGGCTCCAGCACCCACCGCGGATCAGAAAATGAATGAATGAATATCTGTTCAGAAATGTCCTCTCTGACTGCTGTCAATGGGTCCTTCTCAATGATTCTTGGTCCATTATCACTGTGCTTAACAAAGACTCTCCACAAGGGACAATATTATCGCCATTGCTTTTTCTTCTTGTCCACTCAGGAATTCCAGTTGGCCCAGAACAAGTCTAGTCTGTTTAGGTATGCTGACAATATGGCCTTGGTTGCCTTTTTAATAAAAAATGGGAGCTCAGTGGGGGTAGAAGTATGTAGATGGATCTTCTCTCCAAAACTGGTGTGATTTAAGCACCTTAGAGATGAATATACCGTATTTTGCGCACCATAAGGCGCAACTAAAAGCATTCAATTTTCTCAAAAGCCAACAGTGCGCCTTTCAATCCGATGCACCTTATATATGGATGGATATGTATTATTTATTTATTGTGCAATAATCTAATTGTAACATGTATTTGTTACATATTTTGATGCATTTTCACACATACACACACACACACACCCACGCACACAATCGAGGTATAGGCTTGATATGAAGTTTCATTTGAAGAATGGATTACAAATTTTTGCATATATTTTTACTATTGACTATTCCAAGGCAAGATGCAGTCAAACATCTGTGGCTGGCTGGCAACCAGTCTAGGATGCACCAAAATCAACTGGGATAGGCGCCAATCATTACTGAAAACACTTGGATGGAAGGACGCTTGAGTTTAGAGTAGAAATTAACTTTGAGTGGTTCCAGGTTTTTGCACACTAATGGATATAACTTGGCATTGCAATCATGGGTTCTAGAAATGTCAAACTCAAAACCAAAACTGAGTGATTAATGTCATCTAGTAAAGTAAAAAAAGATATGTCATTCAACATTTTTGAGGTAATTGCAATACAGTCCATGCAATTTGGTACCACACCATTTTCTTACGGTCTCCAAACAAATTCCACTTCGCAAAAGATTTCCACCAGACATCCAGTGATTCATGTTTAGAATTGCAGCAACAAGCCTAATGATCTTCAATGATGCACACTCCCAGATGTTTGCTGTAGTCAAGAAAGGCATTTTACAACTTGACAAGTAACATTCATTCCGTGCCCTTAATTTCGACATCTGTAGCCTCAGTTTACAATGTCAATAAGCGGCAAAGAAGAACACACAAACAAAAAAGAAAACGTCTCAGTGCTCAGGTGTAAAAAAAAAAAACAAGACTGATTTTTCAGAATACCACAATGACCAAACCTGACTGTTCAGAAAAAGAAGCCCAGACAGTGGCGGTTGACATGCTGTGAGACTTTTACACTTCTTTCCGGTGATCAATCGCGTAACTCAGCTAGCTGGTAATGCTAATGTGTATGGCACACAACCCGTCCAGCACTTTGGATCTTGCTACTGATCAGCAAACCTGCCAAAACTATTCTGTCAAGGTTACTCAAGGACTTCAACTGCCAGAAGAAATGAGTACATGTATTTACATAGTTTTTATTTAAGTTTAAGTAGTGTTACCTTTTACTTGTAGTAAACAGTCAAATGCCACTGTCCACCACCGGCGAGTGCCCGCAACAGGTATTCCTGGTTACGTGAACGACCTTTGAAATAGACCACGGCAAACACAAACCATTAAAGATAATTGTGCTGTAGTCAAGGGAAATATTTCAAAGCAGGAAGGCTACTGATTTTTACTCCAATCCAACAGGGTAAATGCGTCAGTGCTCACTTGTTTCCGACCAATTCTCTCCTCCCATTTTTCAAACAAAAGGTGCAATGTTATCAGTGAACATTCCTCAATGCTCATGAATGATTAAGACATTTTTGCTGCAGATGAAGATGAATGTTTCCCATCCTAATTTCACTCCCGAGATGAAATCTATCAGGGTGGCGCGAAGCTGAGGTCGATCCCAGCTGACTTTGGGCGGGAGCGGCAGATGTTTCAAAACACGCTTGAAGAAACATAGACCCTGGAATCCCCCGCACAAAAAAGTGTTGGGACTGAATGGAATGGGATGGAATGACGTGTGCGAGCATTGCTTTGGTTCGAAGGACCTCCAATAGGAGAAAGAAGAAGATTCCGTCCATCAAGTAACACACGCTTGAAGTCAGTCAATTTGCAGGGATGATTGTTCCAAATGGAGTCGCTGATGGTACACATGCCGGTCTTGTGTGCGGGCAACGTGGGATCGGTTCCCACTCAGTGACGGTATGAATGTGGGTGTAAAAGTTCTTTTGTCTCTATATGTGTCCTGCGATTGAATGGCGACCAGTTCTTTGGCATTCGACTCAGCATGACTTAGATTTATTCTTGGTCTTACTGTTTGGTGCTTTCTACCGTCTTTATTACCGATTTGTTTGACTGTTTACTGTATATGTTAAATTGCTCCATGTACAGCACTTTGTATGCAGCGATGGCTGTTTGAAAGTGCTCTATAAATACTGTTGAGTTGAGTTCAGGCTGCATTCTGCCTTCTGCCCGAAGTCAGCAGGGGTAGGCTCCAACAACTCCCCATGACCTTCTTCAGGATAAGCGGTGTTAAAAATGGATGGATTGTTCCAAATGAAAGCGAGAACCTAATCGAGTCCAAATGATAGTGTTCCAAAATGTGTGTGGTAACTGGGTGCTATTTGGCTGTGTTCTTCACTTCCCCCCAAATTGTGTACCATGCAAACGGATTTCCACTCGACACCGTCAAACTTTCAGGGAGTCATGCCCAGTGGTCAAAAAAGAAAAGCCTATTTGATGGTTTTGTTTGAACAACCACCAAATGTCAATTTTCGGGCAGAAATGTTCTGGATGGAAGCAAAACCCTCATTGATTGTAACATACTGTATATCCAAGAAGTTTGAGGTGAGTGCAACATGGCCTTGTTATTTTAGTCTAAAATCCATTTTGATTGAGGATCCTGTAGATGCCAAGACTTTTGAGGTCCAGTGCGACATTATCAGGGGCATGGGATGATAAACAATGACTTTTTGACCCTGTTGATTGTGTGCTGAGGTGTGAAAGGAATCATGTTGATTCATGCTCACTACAGGGATCAAATGGTTCACTTTAATGAAAATTTCTTTCATATTCTGCGTTTTGCTCAATCGTATCGATACTACTGACAGATGCTAAAACAAAATGCATGGTGGCAGAGCATACACGTGCCTCACTGGGAAGGGCAGTAACGGCAAATTAGTTGTGTGCAACACAGAATCACATATATCAAAATTTTCACCAAGGGGGTTGGTGAGAGAGCAGCCAGTGGTAACCACCATGTAACTGCGCCCCTGGAAATTATTTTACCTTCGGTACCGTTCCATGAGTGCTCAGTAGACACCCTCAAACTGGTGTATTAAAACTCCATTTGAGTACTATTTCAATACTAGTCCAGGCAGCACCAAGGGGAAAACTTTATGGGAACATGACTTGCAGTGTTTTTTTTTTTTGTGTCCGTGTACTCCGGTGTCCTCTCACATACCCAAAATATGCATATTCGATTCATTGAAGACGTGTGTGGAGGGGTGAATGGTTGTTTTTCGTCATGTACCTTGTAATTGACTGGCGACCAGTACAGGGTGGAACTCAGCTATCACCCAAAGCCGGCTGGGATAGGGTCTAGCTCATCTACAATGAGGACATCCACTGCAGAAATTGGTCGGATAAAAGCTCAACCCTTATTTGTATATCTGGTACTGTCAGTCACTGCGTACAGTCATCAAACGCCATGGAAACACAATAGGAAGGATCAAATCAGTGAAACAGAGAACCGTCTTTTCATAAACACAGAGAATATTTTCGTTGTTCAGCTTGCCAAGAATGATTGAATAAGATTCAAGAATTCAAACTCTGTTTCTTCTTTCCGCAGTTAACGTGATTGAAGCGTGGACAATGGAATGATGAACATAATTACAATTAAATAGATAAAAGAGATTCTGATGTTCAAAACTTTTGTTTCTCTGCTGCAAGACATCACCTTAAAAGAGGTTCACTTCTAAACCTTTTTCACATGGAGATGGTGACCTAAGAGTGGGATGATATTTTTTGTATTTATTATATTTTGATTTGATGATGCACTTGAAGATGTTTGGGCTGGGGAGAGTAAGTACATTAGCCACGGTCTGACCATCAAATATTTTACACCGGATACCTTCAAACCGTCGGAGAATGACGTCCTCTATTAAAACAAGACGTGTATTGATGCTGAATGAAATGAAACAAATGGTGGAACTGAGTCAGCAGCAGGTCACTCTCCTTCTGCCCTCACTCCTTCCCAGCCGCCCTCAGCAATTCATGAGGCTCCTCACCTATTAAGTGTGCGCTGATGAAAGTTGGAGCACATGAAACAAAACAATGGAGAGTTTCTTTCAGGCGAGTTAAACAAAAGGCCTGGCCGGGATGATGTAGCCGGTTTTCCCCTCCGACACAAAGCCCGGCTCACAGGAATCATGGATTCCACGGACTTGACTCAGCGACACCCCCCTTCTCTGTTCCTCCCTCCCCTCTCCAGTGGACTCTCCCAACAACCCACCCGTTTGTTGCTGTTGGGTGGGAAGTGATGTCAGCAGGGGATGCACCATGCCAGGACCCCGCCTATCTGATGTCACTTTGCGCATAGACGACAAGACACAACACCGTGGGGCCTATCTGGATTGCTGACTGTTTATTTTCTGCTACACAACGAGACAAGCACCACAAATGTGTGTGTGCGTGTGTGAATTGAGCGCAACGGCAAGATAACCTTACAGCCTGAGTGACATTCCAGTGGTTTCCTACTCGACAGATGAGATCTTTCTGTGGTTTTGTGATTCCGACTGATGCAACATCAGAAGTCATATGGTTACCGGCGAAACCACACCGACATTATTTGTCTCGGGGAGTATCAAGGCTATGTATGCACTGATAACATAATGTGACCACATCTATTAGGGAATACAGGGCCATGCGAAGAACCATGGAGGAGTTTGAGAGTGGATTAGACGTTAACCGCCAACTATTATGTTCCCCTATGACTAGACTGAAAAGACGTTCTCTCATGCCAATTACGTTGAAGGAAGATGTTTTAGGAGCGTCCAATTCATCAAAAACGGTCACTCTCACTGACAACCTGTGGAGCAATGACACAAAAATGCACAGTTTTATTCCCATCCCGGTCAGAAGGGGATTATTATTGTTGTTGTTTTTTATCCATTATTTTCCTTTATTAGGTGTAAACGTTTTAGTTTCGGACTGCTGCTTCCATTTCGGAATATCAAATTACTGATTTTTACTGATTACTGATACTGAACTTTGCTGTCCATCCATCTGTGTTGGGCTCATTTCTGGGAGTCCTTGCCAGTACGTTACCTGCCATATATTTTCAAATGTGACACGTGAAATAAAATCCAAGGATCCATGGGCCTCTAAGGAGTACTTCTTATGTCCACCATTATCTCAAATGTTGGAGTCACTGTTGATGTTGTTGTTTAATCGCTTGACTGGTTAAATTCCCATTGAGAATGTGAGTGTCTCTCTAGCAAAGACCAAAATGCAAATCCTCCTATCTGACAGAGGTGTCAAATGCAGGCCCAGAAAGTAAACCCTGCCACTGTTTGTCTTTAGCTACAGCCGCTTCTACTCAACCGACAGGTGAACGAGTTCTTGAGTAGAAGCACCTGTTGCTTAAGACAAACTGTGGCAAGGTTGACTTTCTAGACCTGGATGAGATACCTCTGTCAGAAGAGGTTGCTTCTCCGTCATCTGTCAAAACAAATCGCTGGTGCAACATCATCGGCTGAGTACATGTGTGAACATGTTATCTTTTGTACATCTTTTAAAAGCTGAGTTTCTGGAGATTTTAATAGTACCCTAAATGTTACAATTGTCGAATTTGAACCGGAACTTGTGGAGACCTCAGGCTTTGATCCTGTAGTGTTTTCAAGTCCTAATCAACATTCTAGATCCATTTTCAAGGTAGATTTACTTGATCTGGTTGCAGAACTACTTTCCACACAATTTTCAAGACAGGCCTTCCACAAAAAGCTGGATATTGTGTGAAGAGGTCGCCGAACTCCTGCGCTAGCTAGCCTGTCCCAGCAAGGAAAAGGGTTTATTCATCATTTTCAGACGAGCAATTATGAACGGTACCCGTGGCTCACAGCCTCCTGAGAAACGCTGTAAATTGCACTGCTGGGACTGCCTATTGCTTGCAACTGACCGATTTGGTGTTTGGAGCCACACTGGATTTACCCATTTTAAGTTTTTTTACCAAGGCAGCAAGGAAACATCAGAGCACGGCTGGGCACTTACAAGTTACGGTGCGTTTAAAAACGTTTGGGGACACTCGCGTAGATCTGCTGCTCAGTAAACAGGCACTACATTGGTGAGTAAATGAATTTTATTTTTCATTTCTTCTTGTCATTTTATTTCGCTAGTATTAAATTAATGGTAACAAAATAAAATGACAAAGATACAAAAATGTATCAAATAAATCTGCTCACCTGCAATTTCTAATGGCGCATTGTAATCACCTTCATGTACGAAAGTTCATTCCATTTCAGCTGCTCAACATTTATTAACACAGTTATTTGCTGTTGTATTGCCAATTTTCAAAATGCAAATTATCTGTTTACTTTATTTTCAAATAATAGTTTTTTTTGTTCTTGTTTGGTTGGTGTCTTATATGAAACTGCGACATTGCACAATTTATTGGACATACTTGTTTAAGATCACACAGCGTAATTTGTGTGGCATTTTATTTAGTATTTTTAAATCATCTTTTTATTTTTGACAATATCTGTAAATTTAGTTTCCTTCTCTTAATTGTGAATGCATACTTGATGGTTTTAAATGCTCCTGAAATTAAGTGCTGCTTGAAGAGCCTACATTGTGCATGTATGTGACCTCGCTGAAGGCCTAAGGTAGAAATGCACGGCCCACCACTGTTTGCATGGCAACACATCAAAGCAGAAATCTGATTGGACAAAAAACAAAACAAAACGAAACCGACAAACGACTCTGTGACCAAGACACACTATGAAATAAAAAAAAAGACTGCTGGGAATACATTATTCCCATTTAATTTACGTTGTAAATGTAGTCATTTTGGGTGGGAGTTGGAAATCACCCTCGGCTTGTCACCAGTTAGTTGCGGGTTTTGAACTGACAACGTTGGATAGGATTTAACCGAAGAACTTGAAACTCAAACAGATGAAAATTTGTCCCCAAAGACAAACAAGAATCTAGAAGACAAGACAAGATCAAACTACCGGTAATCTAACATCAAATATTCAGAAAACAGATTATTGCTGTTGTTGTTGTGTTTCCTTAAAATAATAACTTTGACAATGTATGACTCCTGGATAAAAGTGCATTTATTTACATTCATTTGGTTCATGGAAAATTCAAAACCAGAACAATTGAAAGTAGTATAGACAACGACAATGCAGAGTATATTCAAAGGTCTCGTTGAGTAATCTTGTTTCTGGGTGCATTCCAAATATGCATATCGGGGTCATAAATCAAACAAAATGGCCAAAGAACACTAACAATACACCTGAAGGCCAAATCACACCCTCAACAATAACAATTCAAAACTATCAAAACAATGATAACGTTTCTTGAAAGACAAATTGGGAGAGGATGAGGGAACCTCACGCCCTCTCAGACTCCCGCCATCACAAAAGTAACCTTCACTGTCGCCGATGGGAAGCCCACGGTTTCCCGCTGTAAAGTGTTTGGAAAACAGCCTTGGAAGTTGAGCTCAGAGTGAGGGATCAAACGGCGGTTTCCCACGGAAACGCAGGCTGCTATTTTGTTGACCCAGCTGTGCACCCTGGCGCCCTCCCAAGTGCAAAAAAACCTTCTCGCCAGATTGCAGCGTCATCCGATTCCCCCGCCAGTGCTCAGACGAAACGGACACTGGAAACTGGAGTCAGGTGTTGGGGAACCACCAATGCGCTTCCAATGTACCTCACTAAAGATTGTATAACCCTCTGGATAGATGATGCTGGAATATTACAACGTCAATTACACAGAACACCATCGCTGGAACATTCTTTTTAAGTACCGTTTGTAGATGCGCTATACATGTACAGTAGAAGTTTGGCTCGTAATGGAAAAGTCGTACCATGTAACTGCTACAGTTCCAGAAAAGGTCACATCTTTTTGGTTATTAATTTTCTTTTTTTTAAATGGGGATTGTTTTGTTGGGTTGCAGTATGTGGGAACAGAGACGACACAGTCGAGTCCTCGTCTGCTCTGAAAGTAGTTGGCTGGAGAAGCTTTCCCGCAGTTAAGTGGATAACTGGTCATAATATAGCTTTAATGGACCGCCATTGCTCATCCGACATAAGGGTTTTGCTGGCCACCAAATACAGGACACGTCATTGGATACGTGATCATCTAAAAGTGGTCGGTTTCAAAAGTGACTTGAAGGTTTTGTACCATATTTACTGGAGGACTGATCCTATCTAGCGATCGCAGCAGTCGATCACCGGGCTGCCCATTGAACATCTACAAGATGTATTTAATGTATTTAAATAGTATCTTATTGTTGTTGTCTTTTTTCATATTTGATAATGACGTCAAGGAAAGTAAGTACCGTATTTTCACGACTATAAGGCGCCATTAAAAGTCTTAAATTTTCTCCAAAATGGAAAGGACGCCTTATGATGCGGAGCGTCTTGTGTATGCGCTGAGTTCCAAAACCTGACTGTCAGCCGACATGCTGTTTATATAGAGAAAAGGCGGAAGTGACTGTGGACAGGCATGCGGCAAAGAAGTCGGCCAATCAGTGAAGGGTGGGCGTGTATACATACATATATGGAGAGGGAGAGAGAGAGAGAGAAGGCAGACGTGAGTGAGGACAGGCATGCGGGGAAGAAGTCCGCCAATGAGTGAAGGGTGGGCGTGTAAGTGGACGCTAAAGGGACGCTCCAAGCAGGTACCAACACCTGTATAGAGTGGTACCTCGGGTTGCCAGTCCTTGGACACAACACTGGCACATTGTTTGGAACTGTGCGAAAATTATGCGTCGAGGACGCGGGACGCAGAGGTCACGAGATGGCTGATCTCTAAACATTCTCTGAGTACTACTATTATTACCACTCCCACTAATACTACATTAATTAATTTAATACTTTCAAATTCACAACGATCATAAGAATGAATTAAATCAACCATGATTTTAAAATATGTATTATCAATATTCATTATTCCAAACACGAGAAAGCATTCAGCAAACATTACTGGAATCGAGCAAAAGGACTCCAAATCCCAACGACCAAACCCAGAAGTGAACTGCCGACATTATTGACTGCAGCTGTAACGCAAATTACTTGGTTCAAACAAACATTCTAGTGCGACCGCACAAACGTGACGACTGCGCAAACATAACTAAATAAAAGACACCACTGTTACAGAAAGGCTTTACACCAGGGGTCACCAAACTTTTTGAGAGTGAGAGCTACTTCATGTGTCCTGATTGTGTGAAGGGCTACCAAATTGATACACGTCTAAAATAACATTTGTACAAATTACATTTAATAATATTAGAACATTAGCTAGCTAGATATATACTGTAGCTAGCTAGTTAGATAGCTAAATAGGTAGCTATAGAATCTATAATACTGCCCATGTTTGCATTTTTAAATCATAATTTCTACGAGCAAATCACAATCCTAGCACTGGCGGGCTACTGGTGTGGTCCTCACGGGCTACCTGGTGCTCGCGGGCACCACGTTGGAGACCCCTGCTTTACACTCTAAACTGCTGATCGCGAACGCAACAAACCGTGATTGAAACTAACTGTGATGCCGCTCTTTATACGTTGCGCTAATTGTTACCTGTCAGTGACAGACCTGCCCCTCTTAAAGCGCCAGAGTTAAACCATCAATATGGGTTTCCTTGGATGGAATTTATTAGATTCGTTTGTAATTTTTGAGGTCCTTATGCAAGTGTTTCGAGGCTCTAATCCCTCATTGTGTCTGAGGACCGGCTATCCAAGGCCAAGGACTTGACTCCCAAGGCCTAGGACCAAGGACTTGACTCCGAGGCCAAGGACCAAGGACTTGACTCCGAGGCCGAGGACCAAGGATCGCCCTTCGGTCCTTGAGCCGGTCCTCGAGGCCAAGGACCGGCTCGAGGAACACATCTCTGTCGATTTGTTGTTCGAGAGGGTTGGGGAAGATTACTTGAACCCTACACATGTACTGCTTCCTCACTTCCATTTGTGCGTTCGAAGAAAATTTCTCACAACAAATCGATATCTCTCATTTAAGGCTGTCCTGTACTACTACAGTATGATTTATCTTTTGTTTTTTTTTCTTTTATCTTCCGTAGCTTGACATACTATATTCTTTTATGTTTTATTGTCATGTATGTACAGTATATAAAGTAAATTATATAATGTCAATTGGATTGCCCTCATTTTGTATTCAACGTTTTGTCAATAAAATAATGGGAATTTTTTAAGAAAAGGAGAGAAAGAGAGAAAGATACTTGTCAGACACATTCCTTGACTGCTGTATCATCCTGAGGAAACCTGCAATTAAATGTTTCTGCCTTGTACTCATTCTGTTCCCCTTTTTGTCAGCCCTCCACTATGCCGACCAGACAATTCCATTCATGAGCACCATAGCAGTGGCCTATTACACGTCGTACAGTAATTACAGGTGTTAAATGACACAGCAACAGAGGTGTTGTTGCATCTGTTATTGAGACCAACTTTGATATAAGACCACAAACCTTCTGGTTGTTTTGGCACCTATCGAGTCGACTGCCTTGGAGTCGACACACTCTTGCTTGCAATTACAGTACAGCATGCTTGAGAGCAGTGTGTCGACATTTGGTGGGTTGGCTTTGGAATGTAAGCAACAACAAGCTTTTCCATAAACCACCTTTCCGACAGGATTACATAATTTCATTGATAGATCAGACGGCCGTTGGAGTTGGAGTTCATGTTTGTCATGAACGCTGTGGTTTAAAAATGTCAAAATTTTCAGGGATTAATTGCCAGCTTCAGTATTTGACGGGAGTTCATTTTTAGAGGGCTCTAAGTGTGAATGAAATGTGGGAGGAAACCAAAGTACCCGGAGAAAACCCACGCAGGCCCGGGGAGAACATGCAAACTCCGTACAGGGAAGCCGGAGCTGGAATTAAACCCAGTACCTCTGCACTGTGAGGTCGACGCGCTAACCACTGGATCACCATTCATTTTTATTAAATGTATCCATTCGGATTGTGCATCGCTTCACAAAATACAATACTGTACAACTTTATTTCTATTGTGCATTTCACAAGAGGTGCATCTGTAACAAAGCACCTTACATCAAACATAACAATAATAAAACAACAAAAGAAAGTGAAAACAGTAAATTAAAACACAAACGAAGGATACTAATTCAAATACAGTGGACACCAGAAAACAATGGAACAGTGTCAGTCTCACATTGGGTCGAAAGCCAAAGAGAAAGATGTGTCTTCAAACGAGTTTTAAATATGGACAGAGAGAAGGCTTGCGAAAATTTAACGGAAGGTCAACCCAGAGGAAAGGACCGGCAACAGAAAAGGCTCACTTCCCTCTGAGGTGCTGTTTAGTCCTCGGCACCTCCAGTAGTGTCTGGTCTGCAGACCTGAGGCACTGGGCAGGTAGGTAAGGGTGGAGGGGCTTAGAGAGCGAGGCCATTACAGAAATTGAAAACAAATAGAGCTATCTTAAAACAAACTCTAAATTGTACAGGGAGCCAGTGAAGAGAAGCCAGAATTGGGGTAATGCGCTCCCTCTAACGAGATCCAGTCAGGAGGTGAGCGCCAGCATTTTGGACCAACTGGAGACACTTGAAGGAGGACTGGCTGATTCCAAGACGGTGTAAGGTGCATGACAGTATTCGATCAGAGATGTAAAGAGGTATGGGAGACGAAGCCCTATTCATATCCAACCTGTCGGGCTTGCACATGTATCTCATTATGTCATTTTCAACAAAATGATTTGTGGACGTATGGTTGACTGATAAATTATAATTTTATCACTGCACTCTACTGTAAGTCCTTCGCCTGCCAATATTGCTACATTATTCTTCTGGCAGCACAGTGGTTTAAATAAATGCATGGGCAGGATCAGCCAAATGATGTCCGGAGGACGTTGGGCCATCAATGGCAGCATGCAAAATAGAAGTAGACTATGAGGTAGTACATTAAAAAAAAAAAAAAGCGACAGAAAATAAAGGCGTTATCTAGTAAAGTAAGTTAAACAAAATATTGCTTTCTGTATGTCCTGAGTGGGTTGAGCAAGTTTTGGGAGTCGTGTCCATTACATTTCTGACTGTGGACGGTTCAGCCATCCAATCATCCATTCTCGACCGCTTATCAGGGTTTGGGTTGTGGGGTCAACAGCTTTAGCTGGCAAGCCCAGACTTCCCTCTCCCCAGCCCTTCCCGTAAGGTGTGCACGCGCTTGTGGCCATCCGCTCGGTGAAATGTTGTGTCACCCTGGCCACCACGCTGAAAAAATTCTGGCTATCCCCCTACATGCGCTTGTATTCATTTTTTTAGTTCCTTAAATGAGGAAAAGGAGCCAAAAGGGGTTACCACGTAAACGCTTTATTGCCACACAGAGCTTTTTTTTCTGAAATAAAGTACTGATGTCAAGCTTACAAATGTGCATTCACTATTCAGCAATGTCACGTAGAGAATACTTCGCTGCACATGTGTGTATATATATACACACGTATTATATATTATATGCCTTTATTTGGTAGAACTTTACAAGTAAGCAGGAACAGATACAGAGTGTGAGTGGGGGCTGGTGTGTGTGTGTGTGTCTGTGGAGGGGGGGGGGGGTTGAAAGCAATACTGGAATACAACAGCAGTGGCCATTTTACAAAATTTTGCAGGTGCACATCCAGCGTCCAACAAGCACAAAAACAAGCTGGAATGTGAAGGGAATGTCTTTGTTCACACATAGTCTCTTTTCACAATTTTTTACATACCTTTTAACTCAGTCTCACTGCAAGGTTCATTTGTAATACACACCCTCTTCATCGTGAGCAACAACTTTTTTTTCTTTCCATAGTGCACCTTTTGACATATTTGTTGATTAAACAAACGTGAGACAGATGGACAGACAGACCATTTTGGGCAGCAGCCTATAGTGTTGAAGCAGGAACAGATGGCATGGCGCTTTCAGAACAAAATCTTGAGCCATGCAGGTGAAGACGAAACGAGAGATGCAAAGCCAGGCTTTTATCAATTACAACACACGTTTACAGAAGCATGTCTTCGCTGTCGGGGAGAAGTCTCTTGTGTACAAATTTGGGACAATTTTATGTTTTTTTTCCCCACACTGCCATACTATTCATCAATCCCTTCTTCAGCCTATAATATTTTTAAAATGTAAAATTCACCAATAATTGATGAATTTTAAAATATATATCTATATATTTCTTGAAAAGTAACGGTTTAGGAGATGAATCCACCCAACAGCGATGCATTGGTTAAAAGATTTTGGACTTTCTAAAGTTTCGCGCCATTAGAATTGCACGGTGGGCCGTTATCAAATCCTCGAAGGCGGGGGGTGGGGGGTGTTGGGGTGTTATAAGGCCCACGACGTAGCTCATTAAAACCGCATCCAAGTGGTTCCGCTGTGCCTGCGCACACAGATGCAACCCATCAGGGAAGTTGTGGTCATCCATCTGTGGCCTGACATCCATTCATCGTGAGTGTGCGGTTAAACAATGCACGTTATCTGCGTCAATAAAACTTCTGCAATTGGGACACACGGATGACCAACACTGGTGATGACTGGCGTTAACGAGAGGCCAGTTTGGCAACATTACAGCCATCAACATTGGCATATTTCCACTTAGCGCCTTGAAAAAAATACTTTTGTAATATCGACGTACCTAGTCAACGTAATTCACAGTCGGGATGGGCATGATAAATAACACTTTTTAATTGATCCTGAGAATTCAGTAATGTGTGTGGAATTGTGTTTGGAAGCAAATGAAGCTCGACATCTCAACTCATTTGATGTATCAGGAAGTCTAAAGGGCCACCTCGAGTCTCACCCCGTTTAACCTTCGGAATTGCCTGTTGCAGTTTAAAGTCTCAATGAGTTTGCCATTGAAAGAAATATTGGCGAATGTCTCAGGTCTCAACTTGATTGCCTTCAAAAGAAGTTTTTGTTCGCCATCAACAGAAACCTGCAAAGGTTTACAGACTAAAGCCTGAATGACCCATCGAAAGAACTCTTGATTGCAGTCTAAAAATGAGTGTGTTTGCTATCTAAATCTAAGCGAGTTTGTAATCCAAAAGAAATCTTGACTGGCATCCGAGGCTTATTAACATGTTTGCCTTGTAAAGAAGCCTCAATTGCTGCTTAAAGAAGTTCCAGCGACAGTGCCGTTTATAGTCTGGGCAAGTTTACTGTCTTGAATCTCAACATGTTTTGCGGTTAATGAAATCCTGCTACATTGTTTGCGGTCAACAGAAATCGCAACAAATTTGCTTTCTAATGAAGTCTCAATGTGTCCGCTTGATGTCAATCTCTCAGTGTGTAAAGAAAGTTGAAGTAAACTACAGTCAAAAGCCTTGCCATCTCAAGACGTCGGAACGAGTCAAAACCATGAAGAAGCTCACCGCTGGGATAAGCTCGAGCACGTCCCTCGTGAAGATGGGAGGTCAACGATGAGTCAGCAAGTTTACTCGCTTCCTAGTCAACTGGTTTGCCGTAATAACGAGAAAAAGAAAAAAAAATCCCTTGCAGTGTATCGTATTTTTTTTTCATCTAAAAGAACCTTGACTGACATCTAATGACTCGATTGCCGTTAATGGCCTCAGAGAGTTTGGATCGGGAACTAAAAAAAAGTCTCGATTAGTTTGCTGTCTGAAGACGTTTAAGCGAGTACTATCTTAAGAATTGAATCGTTTGCTGTCTAAAGAAATCTCTTTTGCCATCTCGTCTCAACTTCAAAGGAGATTGTCCAATGTAAATAATCAATGAACGGAGGGATGCCCATCGCTAATCCAACTGCCATTATTTCCCTTCCAATTCAAAGTAATAGTTGCAAGGCAAGCCACCATTCTAAGATGAAGTAGGAACACTATATTGGCGGGCAAAAACAATTACGAGTTATCATTCTGTTGCCACAAATGTGATCACATTGACAAATGAGAGCATGTTTTCTCTTGCAGCTGTCCGCTCAAAACAACACAGAAATTGGGGTAGGGAGAGGCTAAACTTAATAGGGCAATTTTCCACTTTAGGAGGTAGCATTGGAGTCGTAAGTGAGCCATGACCAACCGCGTGTTAAGGGGTTTCCACACTGATGGAATCAACATGTAATGTTTACTAACCCACTTTTCCAGCACTGTTGTGTTGAAAGGAGATGCTTCTACTATATGAAAGGCAGAGTGGTAGATCGACTCTGAGGCATTTTTTGCAGTATTTCTGTGTGAAAGAGGCTACGGATAAACCTTTAAAACAAAGGGAAGGGTGTTTGCATTTTTTTGAAATGTTGCTTGAATGAGAGTGGAGAAAGTAACAATTGAATACTTCAGGGAGAGAAATACTTTTTTCGAGGCGGCTTCTATTCTGATAATGTAAGGGTGTGTGTGGTGTTCCTCTCGTTTGTGTGTGTTCCTCTCACATGTGGAAACACCAATGTCGCCAAGGTGAGCTGTGAATGTGATGACCTCATGGGCTTGGCAGCCATGGGGATCCCCAAACAAAAACACACACACACGCACGCACGCACACACACTCACGCTTTCTCTCAGTTGCAAATCGCCATGCCAGGAACAAATGAGATGGGTTCGCTCTCCTTCCTTTTTAGGAAAGTGAGGTGTGAGGCGGTCTGTTAAATCAACATGTGCAAGATTACTGGAACAATCAAACAGTGGCGAAATAATACATTATACAAGGCCTTCAATCAGCTGACGGCGCCCTCTGGAGGAACATGGCTGCGGTACCGCTTTGCTCAAGGGGGGCATCAAGGGGCTTAGGCGTGCTCCAGCAGCCGCTTGAAAAGGGGGACGCGGTAAGATTCTCTCCCCGACTGAGGCGTCTCCTCCCTGGGCTTAGGCTGAGCGTGCGTCTGGCTCTCTTCACAGTAGCGTAACAAGAAGTGCAGCAGGTCTCCCACCCTCCACTTCCTCTCGCGCAGTCTTTGGACCACGGCTGGCAGCTGAAACCACAGCAACAATTTGACTTCACTAAGATTGAAACACTTTGATTATCAGATTGAACGGAATGAAATCAGTGAGACTCCAGTCTACTTGGTCGCAGCCATTTCACTTTCATTTTTGATATAATATTGTCAAAGACGGGCAATCTCGAGGCAGATCACCTTTCATATGATAATCAAGCAAAAATTAACGTTTCACAATATTATGGAAACAACAAGTGTGTTTCACTTGTATTAGAGAATAAACAACATCCCCAAATGAATTGTCAATCGATTACTTGATAAAAAGATCAATGTCTCTAAAACTGGAGCCACAAAAAAGATGCCGACAAATCAAGGGGTGGTACCTCCGTATTAGACACAAGTAAAGACAAAGAATGATCTTGGGGACGGGGGGGGGCATATACTCGGGGATGTGTTATATGCAGCATTTTACAGCATATATGTTTTTTCTTAATAATACATTTTTTGACTGGTGGGACTAGTACAAAAAATATGGTTTGATAATATTCAATGAACTGCATGCATCGCCATTTTCTTCTCAATCAAAGCTAGATGGAAGATGAAACATACAAACTGCGATCAAGGCTTTAACTGGGCAGACACATTTACTTTGCATTTCATTTTAAGGCACTGTCCCATGAAAAGCATACTGCACATCTCCAAATTTTGCGAGGGTTTATCCGGAAAAACAAAAAACAAGACACTATTTTCGTGCTTGGATTTTTTTTTAATGTTGTGTGTAGATAAGTATGGAAAAACCTAATCCAAAAATTGAACGTAGTACACATTACAAAAGGAATGAACTCGAATGGTCGCGTAATTTTAAACAACTAATTGACATGTCCAAGATGGTTCAGCCTTGCTTGAATAAATGATGAATAAATGGAATAGATGAAAAATAAATGTTTGTTGCTGTCACAGATGACCTAAGATGCCAACATAGGACGACTCTTGTCAAAATTTAATTCAACTTACTTCAACATAGTTCCTTGGCACCAAGACGGCCATCCCCGAGAAAAACTTTTTGAGTGAATAATGCTGGATAGGTTCCCACGAAAAGGAAAAACAAATCAACCTGTAAATCATATGAATCTAAAGGAGATTTTGGTCTCTTTATAAATACACTAGCTAAACCCCGGTGGAATGAAAAAATACGTCGTAGACAAGACAGCTATTGTTTGTCGAAAAATATGTATTTGGACAGATAAGAGAGAAAAACATACAGATGGCAGAAAAAACGCATCCGTCCGACCTCGAGCGTCGTGTCTACTGTACTAACCTAGCTGTTGTCTCAGCTAGGCTTACTTAGCTGGTGTCGTAGATCAAAGCTCTTTACAGGGTTCCCACTCTTCCACTTGCTTTTTATTTATGGACCTTTTAAGAACTTTTGAGGGCATTTTTAAGGACTTTTTCCCCACTCAGCAGGGGATTCACGGTGGATATAATGCCCGCTCAGCATAATGCGGGCTGAACACAAAGCTACATATCACTGAGCTGGTGTTCAAATCATTGCTGCCAAAGGAGGGGCACATATTTATTTTTAGGGGCAATTAGCCTACTCTTTATTTGACATACTGTATGTCAAATTTTCATTTTCCTACCTGTATTACAGGTGGGAAATTCACAAATAAAGTAGACCAAGAAAAATTTAAATTTAGATAATATAAAACGCCAATATCTTTTTGAATAAAAAAAAAATAAGGATTTTTATTGATTTTAGAAGCTTTCCCTGAAAATTAAGGACAATTAAGAACATAATTTTACAGCTTCTTTTTTTTTATTATGACCTTTAAAGACCCGTGGAACCCTGCTTTGATGTGTAATGCCCATTGCATCAGCGCTGATTGGTTGAAGCCAAAAGATGTGCCCGTGCGTACATGTCGGCGTTGATGCAATCACAGCAGAGAGCAGAGGACTATTGACTGCTGAGTCGCGCTTCGCAACAAATCCACAAAGGCGGAACTGCGACTGAGGGTTCATCATTTAAAATGCCTGCATGATAGTTACAAGAATGCGGCTCCTTGAGCCTGAGGAAGTGGGTGTATTATTTTTGCCATGCTGTTTCTTGACAGCTTGCATCTCCATAACCCTGATGCTCTTCTAAGAACATATCTTAAAAGAACATTCAGGCAACAACAGCTGCTTTACTTGGAGAGGTCGAAGGACGTGAAAGCTGAGTGTTTTGACAACCGAAATGCATCTTTATTACCTGCTGGAGCTCATTGTCGGGACTCAGTTGGATCAGGGGAGCGCCGGCGATGGAGGCTGCCGCCCACTGCAGTAAGCTCCTCAACTGGGGATCGAGCGTCAGGTGTTGAGAGCTCCATCTGATGTCACGGAGGTCCGAGTTTTGGATGATCAACAGAGTCCTGGAGGCCTGGACATGTGTTGCATCCACACACAGAGTTCCTACAGCACGGCAACACATCATTAGTGTTGTTCACACGGCACACATTTGCATCGGTGCTGCACCGATGTATTTTGTTGTGACATATCTTACACCGGTGCAAATTTTGTGGAGCGTTCACACTTAAAAAGCTGCTGACTAAAGAGAAGCGTGTTTAGCCTTGTGCAGCCCCACTTGCGTTCACACGGCAGAGTCTGCAGCCGTGCAATACGATATTGTTAATACGGAATTAAAACAAAGAGCTGTCGTGTTGGTTCTTTTTAAAACATAAGCTTCATTAATTTGTTTAACTCAAGCAACTACAGGCACATCCTTCTCCTTCTCAGTCTCCATGCCTTCTGCTCGAGAGGCGTTTAATGACCGCCGCCGAAAACGTAAATCAACGATGACTTCAATGACACTCAGAAAAACAAACATAATGAGCCAAACAGAAAATCAAGAGAGGAAATCACAAAATAAATTCTATGGGAGGGTTATGAACACACAACAGAGGAACAAACTACACAAACAACTCCGAGACAATGCAGTCTCCTACAAAAGGAAAGATGAGAGAAGTACAACAGAGCATGAAAGCAACACATTCTACCCGTATGTAATCAACTCTTCTCATGCATATCGAGTCTACCCCTGTAGCGTTCACAAATATCATTTAATATCGGTGCTGCCCCGCAAACGAGCATTTACTCCCGAGTAAATTTTAAAACCACCTCTTTCAGCAGGGTTAAATTAGCTCCGGTTTAAGCTGTTTTCAGGGGCTAACTTTGTACGTGTGAACATTCTACAGGGGCAGCCCTGGTGCTGCACCGGAGTAAAAGTTGCTGTGTTGAACACCTCTAACGTTTCAAACTAAAGAAAGAGAAATGCAACAACAAGGCACGAAAGGTGTCGAGCATGTCACAGTCTATTAAAATGCTCTTCATCGCTAAAGGTCCTGTCTCATGGTGTACGATCATCTTCAATACTGAAGAGGGAACCCGTTTAAAACAAGCGGTGTGACTTGACCTTTTTTTTTTTTTAAATCAATATCCCCGTTTATATGCATTGGTAAGTAGTGCTCAACAGAGTGTATGTAGGCTCAGCATTTAAATGTCAATTTGAGAGACAGGGATGATTGGAGGAAATATTTTTTTCCCCACTCACCAACCGTAGGAATTTATTGCTTCTAAAATCAAACCACTTTTTAATACACTCAAATGTGGGAAATCATTGAGAGCTTTGAGGTTTTCAGCAAAAATCAAATGACTTCACAGCACGTAACAATGTTCTTGGAGACATTTTAAATGTGACGCGACGTTAGTGGGAGGACGTTTTCCTCTTTCTAATGTAGGTTCTACATGGGTCTTGATTCTAACAGTGAATTGGGCCTGTCAGAAGAATAGACAGACTCCATCAATTTGTGGGGGCACACGGAGGTTGTAATAATGCGGGAGTGTCAGGGGAGCGAGCGTAGACGATGAATGAACGTCAGTGTGGCTGACTCGTACTACGGGGGTGGTAAAATCCCCTGTGACAGGATGACGCACTCAGACACCATGGCGGGCTGGCGTGCGCAGCCGAGCTCGGAGTCAATGGGGATGCCAATGACTGGCGAGAAGAGACTAGACTCAAAGTAGAAGGACATTGCCCAATCATTTATCTGTGCCGCTTTAATGTTACAATGACTAATAGTGACACGAATGAGCTGAATGAAAAAGGGAGTTGAAGAAATCTTACCACTGGATTCCTCTTTGACCTCTGTTTCTTTGTCGTCTGTATGATCACTGTCGGATAAGTCACAGGGGAGAAATGAGATTACAAATCGGTTGGAATCAAGAGTTGTCTTTCTGACTGGAATAACGTTCCTGTTTTAATTCCGTGATGGTCATGATTAAGACAAAATCGTTGATTTCTCAATTTCCGATAACCCTCGAACCACAGATTATGTCAGAGAAAGATATGTTCAACCTGGTTGTGAGTCAACCGCTTAACTTGTCGGGTGGATTTTAAGTGTCACCGAGTGTCGTAAGTTGGGATCTGTAATGCGTGAAACTGAATTTCTGGCGGGGCAGAAAGCGGGTCGAATACAAAAGTCATCTTGCATATTTTAGACACAGTTACGATGACAGCGTAGCTTTTTCTATGACTGTACCTCCACAGTTATTACTTTATTGTCCAAAAGGACATTTTCTCAGCGCTGCCCTGGGGTCATAACTCCAATTTCCAAACTCTGACGTTTTACGTCACCGTGCTTGCGCCGATACGACTACATTTCCCAAACTGAGCTTTTTTTTCCTAACAAACACCTGTGCAAAGTTATGACTTTGCACAGGTTTACCAAACTCCGAGCCTTCTTACTACGCGACTAAGCCTGTGCAAAATGTAGAGACACAGGTTTTACCGCATGCATATTTGTATCTATGGTTTTTGGCACAGATCAAGGCAAATACAAAAGAGACATTTGATTGTCATCTGTTTCTAGCATGGTTTTTTTTTTTGCCTTAAAATTATTCAGAGTTGACAGTCAACAACAGTTTAGTACATGGACTAAAGACACTCAAACAGCAATGATCCAAAAACACAGTGTGATGAAGTCACATCTTACAGTTGGTCCCAACAGCAATCGGAATGTTAAGCTTTGACTCTCAAGCAAATTGCAGCGCAAGCATTTTAAAATCGCACAGTAGCATCTTCAACCCAAGTGTTCAGGTGGCTGAAAGTCAAAGCTAATGCACTGCGGCATGTTGAAAATTCCCAAAAGACACCACTGAGCTCAAATTCAAGCACAAAAGTACCAAAAAGAACAGCCGTGAATTGGGTTCCATTGTTGGGATACGACTGCAGTTGCTACAACTACCCGACTGGTTTCAGTTACAAGAAGCAAATAAAATAACATCTGGATTGAGTTTGAAGGGAAAGACATCAGGCTACAGCATAACGTCGGAAATTGCAGGGGAAAAAAATTAGAAAAGACGTGTGATGGCCACGATGTGCGATTTGTAAAAAGAGAATCGAGTAGCAAGACTTCCTTGGGTGAGAATGCCGCTGCAATCAAACTGTCAGTGAGTCTGTCAATAGTTTAAGAGATCGGGTTGCGTCAAGGCAAAGGCATTGGATTCCAATTGAGATGCGACCACGAAGCCACTATCAAACGTGACGCAAGAAATCAAACTGGATCAGAGGCGTATTTCGGCTCTATGAAAAGAAAGATTTTCAGTCGGAAAACGTTTAACATTCGACACACACTAATAATGTCCGGTTTTCTTGACAATTATCTTACACATTACAGCATCTGCTGCTGCATCGTTTGCGCACACGGAAACAGGACAATGCCTAGCTTCGGGGAGTTCTATTTGAAAGCTCATAATTCCCGGTTCTGCTGTCACATCATCATTTTGCAGAACTCTGTGTTAAAAGTGCTAAACAAGCTACTTTAACTGAACGCTAACAGACAAATGGGATCAAACTATGGTAATCACAAAGCTACGACAAAAACACCCTGATCTTGTGGCGAGTTGACTCTCAGCCTAATACCTCAAGCCAAAGGGTGTGAGGGGCTGATGAGTATTAAAAATAGCGCACGCTAAACCAAAAAGGGAAACACCCAAAAGCTATTTTGGTGTTGTCTACAAACATCATCAAAACACCGAGTGAGGGATTCCCTTTTTAAAAGAATAATGCTGAGCTGCAAACTTTGTCAAATCTATGGCAAAGGGCACCGAGGCTGTTCAAGTATCTGTGGGTGACTCGCTCTATTTTTCCGTTAGTTTCTCACTGGTCTGCATCTGGTCTGTGATGAAACAACAGAAAAATATTTTGCTAACATTCTCCCCAATACAGTTAACCACTTTCTTGTTGATGTAGCCTGCAGGCAAAAACACGACGCTGTTTTTTATGATCCCATAGCAGCAATGACATGAATAGACAAGCGGCAGCAACTAAAAATACTGTAAATAGCTTACTGTACTCCCGACCAGAAGAGCAGGCGGGCATTAAACAAGCCTCGCAAACATGATCAAACATGACCTCAAGAGAGCTAGTCACACCAGACATCCCAAGAATCTTGCGGAACTGCAACAGTTTGGAATGGTTCAAAATTCATCTGGATTACGTTTGGTCATGTTTACTGCAGACAAAGCAGAGTAAATGACTCATTAAATCTTATTTCCACTCAATTGTTCCACCGTATCCCGTGAATGTTTACAAAAATATATATGAACACATCTTATTATGCAAAATGTTTAAGAAATTTCAAAGGGGTCACATTCTTCTTCCTTCCACTGTAAATATCGCAGTAGTACCATATCGGCAAGTCACTTTGCAATACTCATTCCGTTTTGGCAGGCATTTCTCAATCGCGTTGGTTACTGACCTTCCCGAAGGCGAGGATGACATGTGTTCCTCCAAGAGCTCCCCTTCTAAGCCAAGACTGCTCCAGCTGCTGCTGTTCCCATTGCTGCTAGAGAGAGTAAGATCAGTGATGTACCACTGTCATCAAAACAACTCCAGTCTCAAAACGGGTTGTCTTGTCATCATTATTATAATCGGGATTATGTTAACTGCTTTCATGCTTATATACAGGTATGTATGTGTGCATGTATGCATGTGTACTTATGTGTAAATATGTTTTTGGCTGATACGATGCACATTGATATAAGGCCTAACGATTCCATACAAAGTGATACAGTTTATCGCTTTTTTTGGAACAATAAAATTGGATACAACAGCGAATTTTGATACTGTAACATTGGATGTTCTGTCAATAAACCTATACAAATTTAAAGGTATAGCTTTGAAGGTGATTTAATTTGGATAGAGCAAGTGGAAACGGAGGAACGGGATGAAACGGGGAAATGAAAACAAATACCTTGTTTGCCAATACGAGATTAAAATGTTCCCACACGGTGGAACCCTTTTTCTTTCGGGCTCCCCATCACAATAGCTTGACGGGAAGAATTGTGCTACAAAAGATTTGTATTTCTTTTGGCAGGGATGCATCAAATTGACAGAGGCACTTTCTTAAAAACATTGTTTGGCGGCTCACTGACAGGTAGAATACAGTAGCTCTATCGGTCATGTGAGTTTTCCCTAAAACGATATGCATACAGGCTTTAGTGCTATGAGCTTGACATATAAGATAAGATAAGATAAGATATCTGTTATTTGTCCCACATTGGGGAAATTTACAGTCTACAGCAGCAAGATTGGGTAGAAAGAAGAAAAGAAAAACAAAGTCTTCGCAGTCACAAAATGAATGTTACTGCTTCGATGTACACCGTTCAATTAAGTGCAATAAAAATATAGATAAAGGCACAAGATCTGTTAAAGAGATTACAGAGGACACCCGCTATTTGCGGAGAAGAGAAATTTCCGGGCCTGACTGCAAATAGCAAAAATCCAAGAATACCAATAATTAATCCCCATTATAATTACATTAAAAACATTTATTAACTCCCAAAAATTCTTAAGTGGGGATATACTGCCAATAAGTGTTTTCCATGTAAACCTGAGGTTGGTTCCCCACTATTAAAATAAATAAATTCCCTCTCTAGCTAGCTGTCTAGCTAGCTAATCTACAAATTGGAGAAACTGCAGGTGCCGAACCACATATACTTGGGGTCCACTGCACACTGAAAACTGTAGCATGAAACACTATCAGTAAAGGAAGAGCATTTAAATCCTTTTTTTGTCTCCATCTGATCCACTAGTGAAAGGAGACTCAATCTCTCTTCTTTCATATATAACCGCTTCAAGCAACAAGACGTATGAATAGTCATACAGTAATTGTATTATTTTCTATTTTCTATTATTTGTTCTGTTCTTTTATAGTGAATGTTTTCATGTTTGTGTCCCGTAAAGCGCTTTGTTACAGCTACAGCTCTTGTGAAAGCACAATATAAATAATGCTGTATTGTACTGTATCTGGTTCAATTAAACTATATATTTTATCTAGGTGGTTAGAGTGAGGACGTGGTGGGAACTTTTAGTTCATCACTATGGTCCAACACCCTTTGAGGATGAATTTCCCTTTAGTCGTTTCATCTGCTGTGGAAATGGTCGCACCAGGCTTTTAAAGGGAGTCTAATGAATGACACATGGTGGTGGACTTTGTTCCTGCAGAAACAGTGCCTGAAGAGACAAAAGCACTCCTTTAAGACACACCTTTAGAAAATATTATGATACATTAACTCAGCCTCCTCGGCAGTCAACACACTGTGCTCCTTTGGTATCTTGGGAAAGGATCTCATTGTCAGGTTTGCTTCCACAGAGATATACCCCAAATTTGACCAAAAAAAATTGGCAACTGGTGTGAGAACATGTCAAAGGACAGACACTGCAGATTGACCTGATCCCGAAATCTCTCTTTGGAATTTACGTTCGCTGCAGTTTTCCCCAATCTAAAACCACATTTCCTCTGAGCTACTTTAGTGCATTACAATGACAGCTATGATTGTTTTTAGATCTTATGGACCACGTATGTTCCAATAGAATTGAATCATTTAGCTGAAAGAAGAGGGAATGGCATGGCAAAGGCCGAGTAAATCTCCTAACTATATCTTTAAAAAAAAAAAAAAAAGAGTATCACTTTTATTACCTAGCTTATCCACGGGTGGGCAATTATTTTTCCGGGGGGGCCAAATGAGAAGCAGAAAATATTGTGGAGTGCCGGGCCAAAAGTTAGAAATAGAAATACAAAATAAAGTAGATAGCACAATGTCTTTGTATGCTAGAAATAATGTAACATTCGCTTCCACCATCACACTCAGCCCCGGTTCTCCTCAAGGATGTATACTGAGCCCCCTGTTGTTCACCCTCTACACATTTGACTGCTCTCCGACTCTTATTAGCTGTCCAGTTTGCGGAAAGTTTTTAACAAGAATCAAACCATTTTAGGAAATGTTCATTTACTTGAGCCACAAGCAATTCACTCTGAGCATGGAAATTGCCAGAATCGGACTGAGTAAGAATCGTTTTTTTCAAAGTCTCGTAGATTTGAGTCTTTCCGACTCCAGGCGTCTCCTGATTGTTTCGTTCTTTGTTACCCACTTCGTTTAATCAGATACAGATCACTTTCCCTTCCATGGTCATTAATCTCTCCCTCTTTCTTCGTCTTCCCCTTCCTCCCTGTGCTCTGCAACATGAGGTAACTGCGCCACCTGGTATTGAAATACATTATTATACATTACAAGTCCAAACGAAATGTATGCAATCAAACCGTAATTGTGCACCAATCTTCGACGGGCTGGATTAAAAAGACCAACGGCCCGGAGTTTGCTCGCCCCTGATATATACTGTAAACAAGTTAGATAACATCCATCCATCTTCTACCGCTTATCCGGGGTCGGGTCGCGGGGGCAGCAGCTTTAGCAGGAAAGCTCAGACTTCCCTCTCTCTAGCTACTTCTTCCAGCTCTCCCCGGGCGATCCCGAGGCGTTCCCAGGCCAGCTGGGTGACAGTCTCTCCAGCGTGTCCTGGGTCATCCTCGGGGTCTCCTCTCGGTGGGACATGCCCGGAACACCTCACCAGGGAGGCGTTCAGGAGGCATGCTAATCAGATGCCCAAGCCACCTCATCTGCCTCCTCTCGATGTGGAGGAGAAGCGGCTCGACTCCGAGTCACTCCCGTATGACCGAGCTTCTCACCTTATCTCTAAGGGAGAGCCCGGACACCCTGCGGAGAAATCTCATTTCGGCCGCTTGTATCCGGGATCTCGTTCTTTCGGTCACGATCCATAGCTCGTGACCATAGATGAGGGTTAGAACGTAGATCGACAGGTAAATTGAGAGCTTTGCCCTTTGGCTCAGCTCCTTCTTCACCACGACAGACCGATACAACGTCCGCATCACAGCAGATGCTGCACCGATCCGCCTGTCGATCTCTTGCTCCCTTCTGCCCTCATTCGTGAACAAGACCTCAAGATACTTAAACTCCTCCACTTGGGGTAAGATCTCCTCCCCGACCTGGAGGGGGCACTCCACCCTTTCCCGACTGAGGACCATGCCTTCAGATTTGGAGGTGCTGATTTTTATCCCAACCGCTTCACACTCTGCTGCGAAACGCTGCAGTGCGAGTTGGAGAGCCCTGCTTGAAGGAGCCAACAGTACCACATCATCTGCAAAAAGCAGAGATGCAATACTCAGGCCACCATAACGGACCCCCTCAACGCTTCGGCTGCGCCTAGAAATTCTGTCCATAAAGGTTATGAAAAATGAAGTAGACCAAGCAGACACCAATGCAAAGTCCAATTATGTGAAAGCATAACAGACAATGACTTGCATGCCAAGAAAGGACACGCTTAACAAGCTGAAAATCAAAATGTAATGATGAATGAAAATGAGAATCAAAATGAAAGGGCACTTTGATTATCTCCTCTTTCATCTATAACTGCTTCAAACAACAAAATGCATGCAGAAAGATTGGTTAAGATTGCATGACAGTCTATGTCTTATGTGTTGTGTTGCACTATTTGTCATTTTATGTTAACTGTTCTGTTGATGGCGGCGCGGGTACCCGCAGTTGCTCCTCTCTCTCCTGTGGTTGAGAGGAAAGAAATGTCATCTGTGCTGTATGATGCACATAGAGCACATTTAACAATAAAGTTGACTTGAATGAAATGCGTGTTCAGGGCCGTTCATACGGCACACATTTGCTCCAGCGCTGCACCGATATATTTTGTTGCGATATATTTTGCACCGCAGCAAATTGTGTGGAGCGTTCACACGTACAAAGCCGCTGAGCGGGGCAGCTCCGACACAGTGTCGGGGCTGCCCCACTTGCGTTCACACGGCAGTTTCTGCAGCGGAGCAAAACGACAGAAAACAAACGAGCTGTCGTGTTGGTTCTTTTTAAAACGTACTGTATATACACAACTCAAGCGACTACTGGACCGGCACGTCCTTCTCCTTCTCGGTTTCCGTGCCTTCTGCTCGAGAGTGACCGCCCAAGAAAACGTAAATGAACGATGACTTCAATGACACTCAGAAAAGCAAACACTAATGCGCCAAACAGAAAATCAAGAGAGGAAATCACAAAATAAATTCTATGAGGGGCGGGGGGTTGTGAACAAACAACAAAGGAACAAACAACTCTGAGACAGTCCAGTCTCCTACAAAAGGAAAGATGTTACTAGCCAAGTCTTTATGTCATTATGAAACAAACACATTACGGAAGTCCTCCAGAGCACAAAAGCAACGCATTCTCGCCATACGTACTCTTCACAAGCATTTGCTCTGGAGCAAATTTAACCCAGTTGCGTTCACACGTGCAAATTTACACCGGTGCTGCTTCGCAAACGAGCATTTGCACCGGAGCAAATTTGGTCCGGTATAAGCTCTTTTCGGTATGAGCTCTTTTCCGGGGCTACGCCAGAGCTAATTTGCACATGTGAACGCTCTACTGGGGCAGCCCCGGCGCAGCACCGGACCAAATCTTGCCGTGTGAACAGCCCTTTTGTCTTCAAAGGGTGAGTAGTTTCATTGAGTGTTTAACTCTGTGTTAAAGTTGCTTGAGTTACAATGCAACTAAAATCTTGAAAATGCTACTTGTATAATTAAGGAAGATGGTAAGATGGTGGCATTTTGAGCCTGCAACACATGTACTTACTTTCCTATGGTGGGAGAATTTAGTTTTGAAGGTCGACCAGCGTTACAGAACTGATCATATTCAACTGGATTTTCAGCAATATGGTTTTAAATTTAAATAAAAGGGATGGGACAGTACTTGGTTAAACCGAGTACTACTTGGTACACTTTGCGTGGTGCAATATTCATCTACTGACCGTGGTCTTGTCATTGATGCTGCGTGTGCACTTTCAGCCACTTCAGGTGGAACTGTAACCGACTTCAGAGGGCAGTTTAGGGTCGCGGGAATACGTTAAAATTACATGAAAATGCGAAGAAGCAACGGCTTCATTCAAACCTCCGGTGTGGATGAAATTTGGATTCACCATTTAATACCACAATAAGGGAGTGAAAACTCGACAGACATTTGACTGTCCGCCACCACACAAGTAAAAGTCCTACTCTGGAGAATCTGACACGTAATACATCATTCAGGATTTATACCTGTCACTGAGATGAAAGAAGCTGCTGTTGTCATCCTCGAAGCTAAGGTTGGACCAGCTGCCCACACTGTCGTCCCCGACACTCAAATGCTGGGACACAGTAGACTCGGTGGTTTCCCTGCCTTGAGAGCTACAAGCAAATTATTACAAAATTAGAAGGCATCAAAACATAAATAAGATATTAAGTTTGCAACGTATGTGCTTAGTAATGATGCACGTTTTTAAAATGTGGAGTTCAGGGTAGTTAAGAGCAGTAAGAAATATCCTTTAATCAATTTTCTTATCGTCACGAGGGTGGTGGACATGCTGGAGCCTATCCCAGCTGTCTCAGTGGCTGGGGTACACTCTGAACTGGTTGCCAGGTAATCGCAGAGCACGCATAGACGAAGAACCATTCACACTCACCCTCACACTGAAGGACAATTAAATTTAGAGTGTTCCATTAACCTGTCATGCATGTTTTTGGAATGCGAGAGGAAATCATGTGCTTGGACCGCGGAATTTTTGTTTTTGTTTTTAATGAGCTCTGGAAAATGTATCATGGGAGCAAAGGTGCTTGACGATAGCAACATGACAAAACTTTACGGTTCTATAATCCTCAATACCAAATCAATTCACGCCCCCCGCCCCCCCAAAAAATACTAAAATGCAAGACTTATTCAACTGTTCTCACAAATGTTCAAAAATGGTAAATGGTACTCCAATTAATTAGCCAAGAAATCATTGAGCATGCTTATTTTACCATATTCATTATTGTATACTAATTTCTAGGTAACCACATTCTTTATTTTGTTAACTATTGGGCATTTACCAGTAGGCTGTTTTATAACTGAATTTAAATAGCCATAATTGATTTTTTTTTTACCTAGAGCAAATGTGTTATTTATTGTGGCTGAGATGAGTGTTCATGAGATAAATAATTAATAGATGTGGATGTTTTGGTGAAAAAAACCCCAAAACGAAACAATGAAAGCGACCCCACGTTGGCTCTTGTACCTGTTGTTCTTTATATTGTTGGTGGCCCACATTGTGATATGTTATCCCATTCACAGCACTGTTAATCCAGATTCGCTAATCATGAAAAATGGATTACGTGATCTTTGAAAGCAAAAAAAAAAAAAAAAAGGGATTTAAAACGACGGTACATTATTTTAAACAACTGGCCTCACGATAATTAGTTCTAAATCAGATTCCATTCAATTATATTGTGTGAATGTTTATATGGAAATAATGACATTCTACTGTTTTAGTCAAATATGAATATGTTTTGACCAGATTTTCTAAAAGCAATAAAAAAGGAATTCCCCAACTCCTACAGAATAAATATTTCTCTGAAATCCCCCAGACAATTTTTTAAATGCTTGATGTGCTCCACTCAGGTTAAAGTGGTCATTCCAACGACCCTTTGAATTTTGACATATTGTAATTTTGGGGAAATTTTGTCACAATGCTATTGCTAGGAAGTTGGAACCCTCATGAAATTAGGATTTCAGAAAGACCTACATACTAAGACGCAAGACATGCAAAACGTTTCTGATGATGTCAGTTTTGTTGGTACCTGACATTGGCCGCTTGGCAGACGTTAAGTGCAGAGTTCATGATCTCAGCAGTCAGACTCTCTGCGTAGCTGGCTCCATCATGGCCAATGCCACTGTCTGCGTTCAGGCTTGTGTTGCTCAACTCTCGTTTGGCGTTCTCCATTGCCATAGACACCATCTGCTCTGCAAATGCCGACCGGTGTTCCAGGTCAATATGGATTTTAGGAATATCCAGCCCATGAAGTTGCTCTGGCCTAGTTTGATACTCTGGACCGCACTTCCTCCTCTGCAATATAGACTGATGGTGATGCCGACTAAGTTTGGAGCAGTAGGGACACTCCAGAGCTTGACCGTAACGACACGTCTTCTGTCCCTGAGAGGGACCTGGTACAGTCTCTTCAGAGAGCCTTTGCGTCTGTGAGTGTCTGTCCTGGCTGAGAGTCTTTTGATGGTCTTGGGATGAATGCTCTACTGAAGCGAGACTCATCTTTAGAGTATCATCAACTATTTTTCTTGCGTAATGCTCAATGACCTGCATCATCCCACTGTTGTGGCCACCATCAAGCAAACTTCCCGTGCTGTGGTAACGTCTAGCCTTACTGTCCTTGGAAAGCAGAGGGCAGGAGAATGAGTTCCTAATGAGGTTCTCTGTGATGTTTTCAAGCTTAGATTTCTTATAAAGACAAGAGTCTGTTAGAGACTTTGGGAGGCGTACAGACGACAGACGAAGTGTTCGTGTGACATCACAAGTGATATTGTACGCTAAAGACTCTGCAAAATTAACCAGATCGACACAGTCCCTATGGCCCTCTTTTTCGCTGCAACAGCACTGTGTATCCTCACAGGAGGGACAAATCACTGATTCAACGATGTCCTTGGTTGGAGAAACATCATTACCCGATGCCTTCCATTCATCTGGTAATGACTTTGAGGGACGCAGGCGGGCACTGGAGGATCTCTGTTTAATCTTGCGACTCGCATGAGCCAAACCTTGTTTTATTGACCGGTAGGCCAGACGACTAGCATAATGATCGAGGACTAACTCCCGACTGCCTCCCTCCTTTTTAAGCACCCTAATGAGGTAACCGGCGTATTCATCTGTCACACTCTCACAGCTGGTATATGTCGAGGACAATCCTGAGCTGGAACTACTTGACATTGAGACAGGTGAGCGGAAAACAGAGGATTGGAGACTGTTCGAGCATTGTTCGTCCACCTTCCGGTCCCTGCTGTGATCTGTGCCAGTAAGAGAGTGATGGTGGTGGTGATGCAAACACTCCGAGTTTGAGCAGTCTATAGTTCTTTTTCGGGGAGAACCAAGATATGAGCACTGCTGGACAGAGCTCACCATTCTCTTTACGTCATTGATTACTTCCCCGGCCACCTCCCCTGCATAGACCCACAAGGTGTTTAAAGTTTGCTCTGAGAAATGAGCCACGCTGTCACGCCTTTTCTCATCTGGAGCGGCAAATTCACCAACTTCATCTCCGACTTCCAGATTGTCTATCTCTGTTGCCATTGAGACTATATGACAAGCCAACTGTTCAGCATAATGGAGAGCTTCCTTACTGGACAGCCTGCGAGATGACAACTGTCTCACGTCCTGATGGAGACCTGACTCGACCAATTTGTTGTTGCTACTTACACCGGGGTCCTCTGGCAATTCTTCCTCCTCTTCATCCTCATTACCATCTACCTCTTCGGAAAGAGATCTCATCAATTTTAACATAAACTCTGTCTTGTCTGCCTCTGGACTGTTTTTCGTTGGACCCGGGCCAGTTTCAGTGTGATAGTAGGGAGTTGGAGGAGGCGTGGCTGGGGAAAATTCTTTGGCCAACTTGCTTTTTAACTTCTTAGAAAACAGTTTTATTTGTTTTTCCTTGGATACTTCACTTGGTTGCTGGGGGGTAGACGGAGGAGGGCCAGGTGTTCGACCAGATTTTTGACCCGAGTTTGGAGTTGCGTCATCCCCTGGGTGAGACATCTTTTGACCACCCAAATCTGCATTTGGCACCTGCAGGGTGTCCCTTTGGCTCAGGACTGTCTTTGCAAGGAAACCAGCACAGTCATCAAAACTTCTTTTCATTTTAGAAGAGCTGACAAGCTCACAAGCTTCAGTCACTATCATGTCCACCATGTTACCAGAGAAGTTTGGGGATGGTGACTTTCCACAGGAGGGTGTTTGAGTTTCTTGGCTGTAAGTAGTGCTATCTGAGGAAAATACTTTTACTCTTTTAGGGCTCGACTGTGGGGCATCCGTGAGGCTGGAACCATGCTGGTCTTCCGGATCTTTTAGACAAGAGATAGCTTGGCCAGCTTGGGGCACAGGTATACAGCTGGCCATGCCTGACACCGTGAAGAGAGCTTCCTTCACTGTGCAGGGGGCACACTCTCCTGAGGTTCCTGGAACATCCATTGAGGCTGCATTGGAAAGCTGCCTGGCAGCAAATGTGGTGCAGGTGTGAGCATTCATATTCTCTGAAGTAACATAACAGATGTTGTCTGGAGAAACACTGATGGCTGCTTGGCTAGTAAAGGCAATTTCATTCTGTGAGAGTTCAATGAAAGCCTCCTGAATAACAGACTCGGACAAGTCTGAAGCATAGGAAGTAACCACCTCCTCTTCATCTTCGTGGCCCTGACCAAAAGACCAATCACTGGGGGTTAAAGGTGTCGACGGATGAGAGAATTGACACACCTCCATAATACCTTCGAATACCAGCTCTTCAGCTAAATCTGTTGCAAACTGTGTCACTGTGCGATGAAACATATGCTTCTTCACAGTCAAGAACTCTTTGAGTGCACCAGATACTGCTTCCCCAACCAGGAAGTTAGCTAACCCATTCACTGCTCGCTCCTTCAACACATAGGCCTGCCGCATGCCAATCTCATGGAAGGCCATCTGAAATACTGAGGAGGTGAGTCTCGCAGCTAGCTGACACAAAGTGGTTGTACAAGTGGACACGCCTTTTTGGAGGTCCCGGAAAGCACTGCCGAGGCTCATTTCTACAAGGTCTGATGCAAACCTCTGAATGCCATCTTTCAAAGACTGGGATGTCTTCTGTAGGTTAGCCACTGTTACAGTCTCCTGGATTTCTGACAGCTTCATCGTGTAGCCTGAGGGATTGGTGAATTCCTTGTGGCAAACACAACTAAGATTCTTGTTGTCATTAAGGTCTATAGCAGATTGGTAGCCACAGACAGATCCAAGAATTTCTTTGGAGAGATTGCTGGCAAAGTCTGAGTAGGTCTTATACAAACAGCAGAGATCTTGAGGTTTCCGTAATTCAGTGCTGCCGCTCCCTTCCTCGCTTCTCTTCCAGAAATATTCAAGCATCCCACTTGAATCCGCCAGGGGGCTGAAGGCAGAAGAGCTGACAGGACTGAAGAGTGGACCACCGTTGTCCTCAGAGGGACTCTGTACAGGCCGTGGGGAGTCAGGCATCTCAGTGTGAGCTCCATAGGGGGAGCCTGGTTTAAGAGGAGTAGGTTTTTTCACATTGGCTGGGAGAATTGGCTGATCAAAGCAGTGAGGATACATCCCCTTTGTTGAGCAGCCTTTAGAGACATATTTGGATGACGACTCACTAGTGCTAGATTCTGTGATTTTAGTCTGTGTGGTTGGAGCACTAACATTATCCAATGGAAGAGTGAGAGTGCCACTCTCTGAACTGAAGCCTTCCAGGTCATCAAATTGGTCAAAGCTATCAAAGAATTCACTAACTTCAGAGTCAGAGTCTTCCACCCTCTCTCTGGGACCTCCTGGCACCTGAGGGATGTCCAGTTTGGCCCGCATGCTCTTCTGGTAGTCCACCTCATCCAGGAAAATGATTGGGCTTGGGCTTGAGCAATCAGATTCTTCAGATTCACTGATTTGAACTGTTGGTGAAGACAGACGAGCTCCTGGACTACAGTAAGTCCACTGGGTTTCCATGCCTGAACACCTCTGCACTGTGACAGAATTCTCCGGGACCGGCTCGTGTTTGGCTGCATATTTCTTTGACAATGAACTTATTATAATGTGGGAACCTGATAGTTCCTTTCCTCTCCTGTGGGTAGGCACTGTTTGTGACGCCACATCATGTCTTTTGAAAGGCCGATAAGCTTCAGGAGTCCATAGCAGTCATAGAAAGAAGACACACACACACACACAAAGGTTAGATGAAATGATCCAATTTTAAAAGCCTCTCCAATATTTTACCAATGTTTCAATGTAAATTAATGAGATGAGTAATTGTTTTATTTCCTCAAATAGTGGAAAGTGCCATATTGACCACACCACACTACTGCCAATAGAACAGATGTAATATCTGTAAAGGTGAAGTTAATGGTGTGTCTATTGTATGCCGCGCGGGACATACCAGATTACAACAACATCATTACTACGTCAGTGGCATACATCGTTTACCTGTATGACACAGGTAACTTTGGTCTTGTTGGTGGAGAAATCTGGCAACTTTTTAAAAGTAAACTTTCCATTCATAAACTCTTATGTATCCGTTTTCGGTGTCTTGGGCTGCTGTGCCTGGCAAAACAAACATGCGTGGACCTATGCAGCGCGCTTGTTGTTTTGTTTCTGGTTTATTTATAGAGCAACGTAACATCCGCTGTGACGAGTGCCGCGTTAATCTTGCGAGAAAAAATTTAATCCCGTTAAAATTCATTTAAATTAATGCCAATAAAAATGCGCTAAACTGACAGCTCTGATATATACACACACACACACATATATATATACATATATACATACATTTATATATGCGCATAGACTCATTATTTATAATAAACACCCTGGACCACTAGAGAAGGAAATTCTGCAGTCAGCTGTTGGGATCTCCTACATTTCTATATAAAAAGTTTCTGAATTCCTTTAAACCTTACAGAGATTCTCTCCCATTTCGTCCTCCTCGAGATTTTCCAGTGCAGTGACAAAGTCGTCTTCGATGGACGAGATGGATTGGTTGGTGTCATCTTCCTCAGACTGCCTCGCCTCACCCCTTTGGAAGCTTTGTAGCTCCAGAGCATAGCGGACGCCAGCTACATAGCATCCAAGAAGGCCTGTCAACGATGTGACTCCAGCCGAAGGTTGCCCACTGACACCAAGGTTGTGGCGCAGCACACACACAGCCTTTATCCAGCACTGCATGTTGAGTGTTCGGGAAAAACGAAGAAAAAAAATACAGGTTCTCCACAAGTTTTAAAAGTGGACTGTACTTGACTTTGCTATTTAGCATGCAGTAGTCAGCAGTGGAGTTCGGTTACAAGAGGTGTTTTTTAACTTACTTGAGGCCCAGTGTCCTTGTGCTCAGTCAGTCTGGGGGAGTCCTTGAGCAACTGAACTTCATTATTCCTCAGGTTGTAAATGTGGAAGGTTCTGAGAATCTCACACAGCCCAGCCGGAAGGGACGCTAGGGCCTTAAACAAGGATGGAATACATAGTTGCAAAATGAATCCACTGACAGTTATGTACAAACTATCCTTAGGCATCACACAAAGTCTCAACCAGCAGCCCCTTTCATCTAGACATCATGAGCAATTGCTGCATGACAGTCACACCGGTATTTACTCGACTTGGCATTTTACACAGAACTCACTGAAGGCGGAATATGACCAAAACTGCGTCTACTTAAACACGTATACAGTAGGGATGTGAATCTCAGCACTGAGGACGATTCGATACACATCTCGATGCACTGCCAGCGATGCGATACTTAAACGATACATGGAATTTTCTGGCGATACGATGTGATACGTTTCACCGTCGTCACGATGCGATACGATGCGATACACATTAAGTTCAAATCAATGCGATCCGATACGATACAATGCAATTTGTTGCGATATTGTGCAATTAAACATGATACAAATAAGCAAAGAAAAAAAGCTTTTAAAAAGATGGAATTCAGTATGGTATTACAAAAAGGATACCACTTTATTCCTTATAAACAGTAGAACGTGTAAAACAACTTATCTAAGCCCTTTCACAATTAGGGTTTGTGCAAAGAAAATGTAAACAATTTGGCACCTGAGACTCACAGCTGTTGCTATAGTGTAAACACAAACAGACTATTCTCACTGAGTGTCTTATGTGAAATATACCGTATTTTCACGACTATTCGACGCATTGTACTAATGGCCGCAGTCTCATTAATGCGTGACATTTCTGTATTTTACACATACACAGGACGCATCGTACGAATAGGCGCAGTTTTACAGTGGTAAAACATACGCCAGCTTAAACATACGGCATGCATGCGCGCACTCTAACATGTTAGCTTGAAGCATACGGTAGCATGCCAAGACATACAGATAAGATAAAAACACGTTTTAAAAAGGCAACGAAAGCAGAACTGAGTTCGGGTGTATTTTATTTAGCCATCGTACAATGTTCTCACGTTTTTCGATCAATCATCACCCAGAAATCCATCAAAGTCCTCATCCTCTGTATCAGAAGCAGAGGACTGCACATCTCAGTTGTCATTGAATGCATCACATGCTAGTGTGAGTTGCTACGCATTGCCGAGTGGAAAGAAGGAGTAGCAACAGCAAAGTCAACATTTCTCTCGTGTGAAGCTTTCCCACATTTGGAAGTAAAGAACAGCGAAACATGGTGGCAGCGCGTGTGTGTAGAAAGAATTGAACAATTGTGCAAGTACCGTAATCCATCAAAAACGCCGCGTTCCCTCTCGTTGTTGCGTATTGTGGCGTAACTCGCCCAGCGCTGCCTCTCACTCTTTGTAAAGTTGTGTTTGCCACCGATCATTGTTCCCATGCTGTTCGCAACTTTACTTTGAACGGCCGGTTGATGCCAATGTCCAGCGGTTGGAGTTCTTTAGTCAAGCCTCCGGGAATAACAGCAAGCTCAGAGTTCATTTGCTTGACTTGATTTTTCACCGCTGCTGTGAGATGGTCACGCATGCCAAAAGCATAACCGGTGGCTTTAAGTTTTAACTGAGCTTCGTAGGCATGTCTCTTTGTCGAATTTTTTTTCAGGGGTTCTTAGAAACCAAAACCGGAGTTGTTTTGCAACAATGCACATTGCCACACGCTATACAAGTGTTGGTACTGGCTTGAGGCGTCCAATTACACGCCCACCCTTCACCATTGGCGGACTAGCTTGTCTGTCCTCTCTCTCCCTCTCTCTCTCTCTCTCCCTCTCCATATGTGTATATATACACGCCCACCCTTCCCTGATTGGCCGACTTCTTTCACAGTCACTTCCGCCTTTTCTCTATATAAACAGCGTGTCGGCTGTCAGTCAGATTTTGGAACTCAGCGCATATAAAGGACGCTCCGCACCATAAGGCGTCCTGTCCATTTTGGAGAAAATTTAAGACTTTTAATGGCGCCTTATAGTCGTGAAAATACGGTAATAATAATATATATATATATATATGAATCTATAGCGCAAGATGTCCACCCATCCACTGTAAGTGCAACTCTTTGTGCACTGTTCAGCGACACAGTAATCTCACTTCTTACTTTGTTGTACACATCGGGAATATGTAAGTGAACACAGACCTGTCTGATATTTTATACCTGGGTTCCAAAACGTGCACGAGCTGTCTGAAACCCTCGTTGTCCACCACGCTAAGGCTGGAGGTCTTTGCATATGAAATAAGCAGTGACCTTAGTTATAGCCATTGCGCGGTCACAGTGAGTTGCAAGGGGACTCCCAAAATAAGAGGCAATTTTTTTTCTGATCCTGACCTGGTTTACCAAGAGTTTCTCCGGTGTCCAACGAGGAACTGGGCGTGGAAGCGGGGGAGGGAGGGAAACTTTTCAGTGATCTGGTGCCATCGTTTTAAGTGGGTCTGCATATTTGTGGTTCTGCCGTTGTATGGCTTCTTAGTGCGACATTCCTTGCAAATTACGGAGGTTTTATCAAGCTTTCCGTCTTTCTTTTCGAAGCCGTAGTATTTCCAAACATAAGATTTGAATGTTGCGGCTGCATTAAATATAGTAGTTTCCTTGCTGCTGCTTGCGCTAACTTCCATAATGTTTCGCTAGTTGTGTACTGGACTGTATGTGACGCACGGCTACCGTCCGTATTCAACACAAAACGCAAAGCAATGATGGTGCATTCATTGCGCCTAGGAAAGGGCAGATAGGTGACGTTTAACATGAATAAAATGGCACTTGAATCGGATTTTACCGATACCCATCAATGCATCGTGATGAATCGCGATTTCACCCGTCAATCGCGTCGTACCCAGTGAATGAGCCGATGCACTCGGATCGCGCACGTGCGCATCGATGTATCGATTAATATCGATTATTTTCCACACCCTTAGTATACAGGATTCCACAATGAAATAATTACCATATTTGGTACTCCAAGTTGCACTTTTTTCCATAGTTTGGGTGGTTCTACGACTTACACAGGTGCGAATTGTGCATATTAAAGTTAGAGCTCGGACTCAAACCCAAAATCCCTGTTCCCCAATAGTGTTGACGGGAGCAAACGACTTCATGTTTGGTTTCAAAATTCCGCTTCTAATTGGAGAAAAGTTTTCCTCTCCTGGTTTAAATGAGCTTACATGAACGAGAATCTTGCATTGTTGTGCGACTGATGGTAAAATCCTGCTTGGTTTGACACCTCTGATCAAGACCATACAGCGTCTAAAGAGCTTTACGAAAGCCTCATGCATTTACTTATTTGAAGACTATGTATCTTATGAACTGGGGTGTACCACAGGTGTTTTGACGCAGCAGCATAAACCGACAGAAAGGTTTTCCTTTTTAAATTAAAAAGGCTTACTTCTACTTCCATTATCCTTGTTCGTACCTTGCCCAGTGGTAAAATCCAGTGTGTTTTTTGTTACTTTGTTCCAGTAAATCAATCTGTAATGTGACGTACCAGCAAAGCTAACCTGTCGTCTCCTATCCGGTGTTCAAGTGGCCAAAGTTCCTTTGTATGCCGCTATGATGGTGTGAGAGCCCAAGAGTGAACGAAGACAAAGGTGTTGAAACACTACCCAGCTTGGCCTTATTGACTGACTGCTTAATTTAATTTAATTTAATGCTTATTAGCCAACCAAATATCCCAAAACAAACGCAAAGACTTCCGGACGATTGTTTCACGCATGTTCACTTCCCACTTACGTCACTATGAGACGTCGGTGCCATCATGCCTCTGTGAAAATACAACTATCAATAAGCTATGACCTGTTCTGACTTGGTTCCACAAATTCTAAAGGGACGTTCGCTCTTTCCGGCCAATTTGCATCCAAATTTGAGTCACCACGATTCCTGCACAGCCTTGGTAAATATTAATAGTAAATCCTTGTTGTGGAAGCTGCCGCATGCTAAACTACTGTGAGCCCAAGCTCTTTTGTTCTTGGTCTTGGATTTTGTAAAATAACAAAAAAAAATTTGACTCATAATCCAGAGCGATTTGTGTTTTTTGTTTTTTTTTTCATAATTTTTGGGACAGGTGCGACTTAAGTCAGAAAATTATGGTTGACGAGAGACACGCCAGTGTCTGGTGTGACTTATAAATTAGGCCTACTTCTGGAAAAAAGATGGCTTTTACAGGCAGTGTTAAGGCAGTAATTATCAATAATAAGTATAAAAGTACCTGATCCACAGCATCGTCACCTTCACTCTGACCAGGCAGACAAACAAAATGAATCTGAAAAAGCATAGAAAATGGTTCACATTATGTATGATTTTGAGGCACTTAAGTGTTCTGCATATGTTTTGTGTGTGCTTGCGCGTCTGCGTGTATACAGTACTTAGCTAATATATCTAAATATGTTCAAGGGCTGGAAATATAATTAGCAGATCAAAATTGAGATCTGAACATTCAGGATATTAAGATCGAAATGAAGATGATATAAGACCTTGCCACTCGTATTGCATGTACTGTAAATCTCAGTTCAACCAACCACATTCCTCCCTCCAAGTTTGGCGTTGATCGACAGTTAAAACCAGCAGATAACAATCATCTTAAGGAGGGTGAGAGGGAGGAGGGACACACACAGCCTCCGCTGCTGAGACAGCACATACGCAAGAAATCCACTTCTGTCTTCAATGTCAAGCATACACGGATGGTATACACATTGTGTTTTAGAACAGTACGTGACCATATTTATAATGTGAAAATGACCAGTGGATAAAATAGCACAGCTTGCTGTAAAAATGAACGAGCAGCCCACGCTTTGCCGGTCCGTTCGTTTGAATGGGTTGAGGAAGCGTGGGCTGCGTCCTATTTTGGTCGCAAGGTGCATCTTTGTTGAGTGCCACCCTGTTTTGTAGATTTCGTATATAAAAGGTCATACAATGTAACATATTGTGTGCCGACCATCAAAACATGATCCAGGCATAGTTCATATTCCTGGGCGTTTACACATAACATCGCCATGTATGCATCATTGCGTTCACAACTATCATGTCCGGAGGACAGTGGTTAACTTTTTTTTTTTTTTTCCCAAACCTTGAACACATCCATCCACTTTCAGAACCGTTTACCAAATTGTAGCATCGGATTGTTATTTATCATTAAAGCACAGTTGCAGTACAATGTGAATGTAATTATTTTTGATTTATTGTTGACTTTATTAATGTTAATGCTGTCACCATCCTCTCTGTGAGCCGTCACCTTACCGTGGTGGAGGGGTTTGTGTGTCCCAATGATCCTAGGAGCTAAGTTGTCTGGGGCTTTATGCCCCTGGCAGGGTCACCCATGGCAAACAGGTCCTAGGTGAGGGACCAGACAAAGCACGGCTCACAAAGCCCCTTAATGACAAATAAAATCGATGGTATCCAGTTTCCCTTGCCCGGACGCGGGTCACCGGGGCCCCCCTCTGGAGCCAGGCCTGGAGGTGGGGCTCGTTGGCGAGCGCCTGGTGGCCGGGCCTACACCCATGGGGCCCGGCCGGGCTCAGCCCGAAGAGGCAACGTGGGTCCCCCTTCTCATGGTCTCACCACCCGTGGGAGGGGTCAAAGGGGTCGGGTGCAATGCGAGCTGGGCGGCAGCCAAAGGCGGGGACCCTGGCGGTCCGATCCTCGGCTGCAGAAGCTAGCTCTTGGGACATGGAATGTCACCTCTCTGGCAGGGAAGGAGCCCGAACTGGTGTGTGAGGCAGAGAAGTTCCGACTGGATATAGTCGGACTTGCCTCCACACACAGCCTAGGTTCTGGTACCAGTCCTCTCGAGAGGGGTTGGACTCTCTTTCACTCTGGAGTTGCTCACGGTGAGAGGCGCAGAGCAGGTGTGGGCATACTTATTGCCCCCCGGCTCAGTGCCTGTACATTGGGGTTCACACCGGTGGACGAGAGGGTTGCCTCCCTCCGCCTTCGGGTGGGTGGACGGGCCCTGACTGTTGTTTGTGCATATGCACCAAACAGCAGCTCAGCATACCCACCCTTTTTGGAGTCCTTGGAGGGTGTGCTGGAGAGGACTCCTGCTGGGGACTCCATTGTTCTGCTGGGGGACTTCAATGCTCACGTGGGCAATGACAGTGAGACCTGGAGGGGCGTGATTGGGAGGAACGGCCCCCCCGATCAGAACTCGAGTGGTGTTTTGTTATTGGACTTCTGTGCTCGTCACGGACTGTCCATAACGAACACCTTGTTCAAACATAAGGGTGTCCACGTGTGCACTTGGCACCAGGACACCCTAGGCCGTAGTTCGATGATCGACCTTGTGGTCGTGTCATCGGATTTGCGGCCGCATGTTCTGGACACTCGGGTGAAGAGAGGGGCGGAGCTGTCAACTGATCACCATGTGGTGGTGAGTAGGCTCCGATGGTGGGGGAAGATGCCGGTCCGTCCTGGCAGACCCAAACGTATTGTGAGGGTTTGTTGGGAGCGTCTGGCGGAATCCCCTGTCAGAAGGAGTTTCAACTCCCACCTCCGACAGAGCTTTTCCCATGTTCCGGGGGAGACGGGGGACATTGAGTCCGAGTGGACCATGTTCCGTGCCTCTATTGTTGAGGCGGCCAATCTGAGTTGTGGCCCTAAGGTGGTTGGTGCCTGTCGTGGCGGCAACCCTCGTACTCGCTGGTGGACACCAGCAGTAAGGGATGCCGTCAAGCTGAAGAAGGAGTCCTATCGAGCCTTTATGGCCTGTGGGACCCCAGAGGCAGCTGACGGGTACCGACTGGCCAAGCGGAACGCAGCTTCGGTGGTCGCCGAGGCAAAAACCAGAGCATGGGAAGAGTTTGGTGAGGCCATGGAAGCCGACTTCCGGACGGCTTCGAGGAAATTCTGGTCCACCATTCGACGTCTCAGGAGGGGGAAGCAGTGCACCACGAACACTGTGTACAGTGGGGATGGGGCGCTGCTGACTTCGACTCGGGACGTTGTGAACCGGTGGGCAGAGTACTTCGAAGACCTCCTCAACTCCACCAACATGCCTTCCTTGGAGGAAGCAGAGCCTGGGGACTCTGAGGTGGGCTCTCCTATCTCTGTGGTTGAAGTCACCGATGTGGTTAAAAAGCTCCTCGGTGGCAAGGCCCCAGGGGTGGATGAGATCCGCCCAGAGTTCCTCAAGGTTCTGGATGTTGTGGGGCTGTCCTGGTTGACACGCCTCTGCAACATCACGTGGTCAACGGGGAGAGTGCCTCTGGATTGGCAGACCGGGGTGGTAGTCCCTCTTTTTAAAAAGGGGGACCGGAGGGTGTGTTCCAACTACAGAGGGATCACACTCCTCAGCCTCCCTGGTAAGGTCTATTCAGGGGTGCTGGAGAGGAGGGTCCGTCAGGAAGTCGAGCCTCAGATTGAGGAGGAGCAGTGTGGTTTTCGTCCCGGCCGTGGAACAGTGGACCAGCTCTACACCCTGAGCAGGGTTCTCGAGGGTCTGTGGGAATTCGCCCAACCAGTCTACATGTGTTTTGTGGACTTGGATAAGGCGTTTGACCGTGTCCCTCGGGGAGTTCTGTGGGGGGTGCTTCGTGGGTATGGAGTACCGAACCCCCTGATACGGGCTGTTCGGTCACTATACCACCGATGTCAGAGTTTGGTCCGCATTGCCGGCAGTAAGTCGGAATCGTTTCCAGTGAGGGTAGGACTCCGCCAAGGCTGCCCTTTGTCACCGATTCTGTTCATAACCTTCATGGACAGAATCTCTAGGCGCAGCCGAAGCGTTGAGGGGGTCCGTTTTGGTGGCCTCAGTATTGCATCCCTGCTTTTTGCAGATGATGTGGTGCTGTTGGCTCCTTCTAACAGGGCTCTCCAACTCTCACTGGAGAGTTTCGCAGCCGAGTGTGAAGCGGTTGGGATGAAAATCAGCACCTCCAAATCTGAAACCATGGTCCTCAGTCGGAAAAGGGTGGAGTGCCCCCTCCAGGTCGGGGGGGAGATCTTGCCCCAAGTGGAGGAGTTTAAGTATCTTGGGGTCTTGTCCACGAGTGAGGGCAGGAGGGAGCGAGAGATCGACAGGCGGATCGGTGCAGCGTCTGCTGTGTTGCGGACGTTGTATCGGTCTGTCGTGGTGAAGAAGGAGCTGAGCCAAAGGGCGAAGCTCTCAATTTACCGGTCGATCTACGTTCCAACCCTCATCTATGGTCACGAGCTATGGGTCGTGACCGAAAGAACGAGATCCCGGATACAAGCGGCCGAAATGAGTTTTCTCCGCAGGGTGTCCGGGCTCTCCCTTAGAGATAAGGTGAGAAGCTCGGTCATCCGGGAGGGGCTCCGAGTCGAGCCGCTTCTCCTCCACATCGAGAGGAGCCAGATGAGGTGGCTTGGGCATCTGATTCGGATGCCTCCTGAACGCCTCCCTGGTGAGGTGTTCCGGGCATGTCCCACCGGGTGGAGACCCCGAGGAAGACCCAGGACACGCTGGAGAGACTATGTCACCCAGCTTGCCTGGGAACGACTCGGGATCCCCCGGGGAGAGCTGGAAGAAGTAGCTAGGGAGAGGGAAGTCTGGGCTTCCCTGCTAAAGCTGTTGCCCCCGCGACCCGGCCCCGGATAAGCGGTAGAAGATGGATGGATGGATGGATGGCTGTCACCATCAGTTCTTGAAAAAAACTAAAGCAACACCTTCCACATCATTTTGAAATGACATTTTGTATTTTTGTTTCTTCAAAAGGTTTAATTTTTCACTGAACCCATTGTAATATCGCAATCGTATCGTTCGAGATATCTGGCAATGATTTTGAGATATAATATTTTATCAGAAGCCATATCGCTCAACCCTAGTATGTGCGGCATGCACCGGTATTATGTTTGCATTCTTGATGCGGACAAACCTCTGTCACTCTTGTGCTGCCTTTGGATGAGAGGTCCAGGTTGATACTGCAAAGATCCTTTTTGCTCCGCAAGAGGCTCTTGACAAACTTTGGTCCACTGTCATGTACAGTCTGCACACATAAGTCGAAGGTCATGGCATAGAATTAAACTGAAGAACAAAATAAAGTAAGTAGTAGCTTTTACGTCCAGATATAGTGTGCTGACAGGGTTTACAGTACAATACTCTTGATGCATCCAGTTTTCACAGGTTTTTAACCAATGCATGACAGCAATCATTTTACGTCTCAATGAGTATTCAGTCTTTTAGAATTACAAGAAACCCCACTCATATATACTGTATATATTTCAAATGGTGTGATATTGGTAGGTATCGGCTGATACTGATGCACAGCCAGGTAACAGAATGCGTATCGGACGACTACTTTGTGGTGTGTTAAATTGAATATAGGTTGAAATTACTTAGCAAATCAATGTATTGTTGTTATATAGATTCATTCATTCATTCATTCATCTTCCGTACCGCTTGATCCTCACTAGGGGGGTGCTGGAGCCTATCCCAGTTGTCTCCGGGCAGTAGGCGGGGGACACCCTGAATCGGTTGCCAGCCAATCGCAGGGCACACAGAGAAAAACAAGTACCCGCGCTCACACTCACACATAGGGACAATTTTGAGTGTTCAATCAGCCTGCCATGCATATTTTTGGAATGTGGGAGGAAACCGGAGCACCCGGAGAAAACCCACGCAGGCCCGGGGAGAACATGCAAACTCCACACAGGGAGGCCGGAGCTGGAATCGAACCCGGTACCTCTGCACTGTGAAGCCGACGCGCTAACCACTGGACTACCGGGCCGCCTTGTTATATACAGTACATTTTAAACATTGTCACGTCATTGGTTTGTGCATCAGTCAAGGATTGTAATGACACTGAATATAAGGATTATTTGATGAATTAAATACACCTAGTATGTATTTAGCATTCAGGGAACCTGTTATTATGCAATTCAAACAGCAGTGGAACCCCAAGTCATGAATGCTCCTTTTTATGTACAATTTCAGTTACGTAAACAATGTTGAGAGTAAAATGACATTTGCCTCACAGTTATGATGCTTTGGATGGGAATTGCGTGTGCTAGGTTTCCTCTTGCATTTAAAATGCAGACATATTAAACAACAATTGTACAGAAAAGACCAGAAAAATTTGTGCAAATATACATCATTTTGATTATTTTGGAGCGGGGGGTGGGGGGGGGTGGGGGGATTTTTTCAAACCTTTGGTATGGAGTAAATCAAAGTAATTCAAGCGGCACGAGATTAATATTATGGTATTTGGATTACATTACGAAACACATTTTATAACAGGCAACTAGTCTGTAACTGTATCGGAATAGGTTACTTGCACGTAACTTCACTTCAGCTTTGTATTTTTTCTACGACTACAGTATCTCGGGCAGCTACCATTCGTCTTGACTGTCCATTTGATCGCAAAACATGCTTCTTGTTTACACTTAAATAATACACTCTTGCTGCATCATTGCGTGTTATAATAAACTGAAGAGAGAAAAAGATCTTTCGGATTCCAAAGAAAATGATGCACCACGGCCCACAGACAGAAGAAATGTGTAAAACACGGCAAGCAAAGTGTCTAAAGCCTGCCAGTTTTCATAAACTGATACAGGTACACCCAAAAAAAGTGCAGCATCAATTCTTGTTGCTTACCTCTTTTCTGACCGAGGCCCTGGACTTCATTGGGGCTCCTCGAGCATGTGCACAAGGATCCATGGCGACCAAAGGAGGACCTCTCACCTCCAAACGTAAAGTGTCCTTTAGAGGAGGGAAACATAATGAATCTATGACATAAATCAATTCTAACGTCACATATTTCTTCTTGAAATATTACTTTTTCCTCATAGCCTTCTATGCTTGTATTATATAATTATATACTATGACATCCTAAAATATTGGAGCCTGTTCAGTGAGTTCATAGTGTGTTTCCAAATACTATGCAGTACTCAAGTGTGTGTGGGGAGGAGGGTGCTGGAGCCGATCCTGGCTGGATGATCCCTTTCAGTAAAATGATTTTGAAAAGGTTCCAACTGTAATTTTATGTATTGCATGTTTTGAAAGCAGCTACACAGTTACTAAAAAGGTTGATAATTTGTTACCAAATAAAGATTTCATTTTCAAATCATACTCCTTGTCATTTAGCCCTTTCCTTACTTGGGGCATGGCAACAACAACAACAACAAAAAAAAAAAAACCCTAATGATTGACAATACTCTTTTGTTGAAACTCTGTAAACAGTATATACTTATATACAGTTTTGAAAAAAACTTAAGTCTATTTAATAAAGATATTGCTCTTACCGGACTGGTGATTATTATTATTTTTTTTTTTTTTTGGTGATTGTACTCAAAAATCCTGATCATTTAAATTCTAATAAACTATGCTATGATATGGTCGCTATGCCGTAGATGGTTTTATTTTGTGGCTGGGTCCCCCACGATTAATGGGCTTTATCAGACACACAGGGAAACAAACATTGAATAATTTGGGCTGATGTGAGTTGTCTTCGTTTATTAAACTGACTGCAATACCTTGCATTCATATTGTCTTAAAGGTTTGTTTGTGGCCAGGATATCAATGGAAAAGAGCATATTCTTAATTGTCCATCTCTGCATAAATTGGACAGAACGGAACTCTCTCTTGTTTCGTAACATTAAAAGCATAAAATGCGAATATTACACCCCGTGGCCTCACACTGACTGTGGATGCGGTTGTTTAAATATCGATTGGACAATCAACAAGAACACGGGCGTTGCAAAATGGTTATCTTTACTCAGATATAGAAAAGAACCAAATTCAAATAGAAACAATAGTAAGCGTCCTATCTTGCTAGTTGACAGGCTGTCAATCAAGTGAGTTGCAGGGATAATAATAGGCCGCAGTTAGCGAACGACATGATGTCACCCAAACGCTGCAACTAGCAACTTGTAAGAAGACTAACGTAAACGCCGACGAACTCCAAAGACATAAACGACATTGGAATCTACGGAAAAACATCGCCATGGTCATGTGAACATGTAGTTTACCTCTGATGCTCGTTGATGTTGACTCCCAGCAGCGCCGACGCAAATCACTCTGTGCCATTCGCGAACAGGAAACGAGTTCGGTATTTTTGAACACTTCCCCTAACAAATCGAAAACGACCGACACAGTGGGCTCAATCCACTCCGTAGTTCACCTTTAATAAAACAATGAAATAATTTCGTCACCACAAAAATAGCCAAACTCAAACCACTAAAATTATTTGAAAAGTGACATCGACGTTATAACATCATGCGCGAGAAGTCTTTTGAATTTCACTTTTACAGATTACCCTAAACATAACCCAACTCCCCATTCCCTGCGCAGTATTGGCTGAAAACGAGAGTTGTCTGAGACATTACCAATCAAAGGCCGATAAACGGAGCGATGAAACTGCACATTACTTCACATTCTATTTGTTCTGTTAGTATAACTGTAGCCGGGTCTTTGGAAAGACTGGACTGGACACAAAATAATTTTTAGGTGGGCTTTATTCCCGACTGAACAATGAAGACTTGTTCAGCATTAAGATGAAAGACTGAGATCTTAACTGAATTTTAAAAGAGGTCGAACAGGGATCTAAGAGATCAAAGAAAATTATTTAACAGATTACAGACAATTACACCACAATAGACAACAGCAGTGGCTTGCTTAATAGGAAAACAGAAATAAAAATACATTATTTACAAGCCACAATACTTCTGAGTGCAGAACAAATAATCATTACAACCCAATGTTTTGAGATACAGCCACACTTACTCGATATGTTTCGGTGTGTGGGGTGTGTACAAAGCACGTGGTCAAACATAAATGATCTCCCCTCTAAAGAACAGATAACACAGTTCATATAATTTACAGTAAAAAAACATATTTACATCTTATAACATTGCGAACACTTGCGCTGTACAGCTGTTCACACGACTCACTAGTGGTAGATGTCAAACTCCAACCCAAACCACTCCAGATATTGAGCTCTGAATATCGCCAGGGTTACGAGGACGATCATGGGTGTATCAAGTTGGGACAAGCAGTGGGCACAGTTCAGCGACTACCCTCCTTTACGTGCATGTCACCCTTTCTGGTCTGATTCTCACACGCTGCATATGTTCCCGCGTGTTTTGATCTAGTGTGGCTCTTAAAGTGACAGTGCTACATTTGTTAAACAAGGAAGCCTTCACTACAAGCATCTAAGTAAGGTTCACCTGGTTACATAACTGTTTTTTTTTTACGAGCACAGTCACACACATTCTCACACACACACAGACACACACTCTCTCTCTCACACACACACACACACACACACACACACACACACACACACACACATTCCTGCACTTGCTGCACAGTGAGGACCGAGTAAAAAGGCCTACAAAGCGAGGACCACCCTTTCTGCTTGAAAAAGAAATGAAAAAGACACATTTCTAGACACAGGAGGGCGCCCTTAGGCAATACATTCCTTTAGATTAAATAAAACACCAAAGGTTAAGAAAAAGTTTTTAACTAGATAAGTGAGGACCGGGCACTGGCCATGCGTTCTTAATGATTTTGAAGTAGATTAGGTGCCGTTCACCTTACTAAACATTTAATGATGTAAATTTATAATCAGATATATTATTTTTAAACAGTTTATCACCATTAATTTATGGGTACTGTCATTTATTTAGTTTTATTTAGTTCTGATATTTGTGTGTTCAATACGCCACATGTTTGCACTGTGGCTGAGAGAGGAAAGTATTTTAATCTGTGCTGTACATTACACAGAGAGCATATTTGACAATAAAAGCTGACTTGACTTTATGATTTATTTTTGACAAACAAAAGTACTCTTATTCAAAACTTACAAGAACACCTGAAAAACTTCAACCTTCAAAACGCACACTAAAAAAACTTGCTGCGCCACAACCTGACACATGAACCCACATATACCCTACCAAATAACTGTGCTTTCAAACTCTATTCCTTTTCTCCCCTCTCTCTCATCCCATTCCCTCTCTCCCTTCATCTATCTCCCCCCTATGTCTCTCCCTCTCTCTATCTTTCATCTTCAAGCTTTTTTCCCAATTACATATCTTTTAATAATTTCATTGTGGAATATCTCTCCATGTGCGGTCTTCAAGGTCTGGCGATGCTTGACTACGACACTTAACGCAGTCATCTTTCCTTGGAACTTTCTTTAATGCTACAAATTTTGAAAGGTGTCGATCAATTGCTGCTCTTTCCTTTGGAGTCCGGGTCTCTTCCTTTTTTTAGTTTCCAATTCTGGAGGGGAAAAAAGAGGGTTATTAGTGGTTTAGTTGAATATAAACAGATCTGAACACTGCCTTGACTGATAACAGGACCAGAATAAAAACTATCAAAAATGCATTGATTCAAAACATGTTTTAGGCATCTAGTTTAAAGCAACTTTGTTGACTTAAAAACACCTCAGCAGCAATTTCCCTCAAGGCATGATTCATGAGTGTTATGCTCTTTACATTATTTAATATTTTTCAATATCCTTAAAATTAATGTGGGGTTTTTTGCCTAGTCTCCGCCTTTAATGTCTTGTTTATCTATGTGGGCCCCCCAATTGGGTGGCAACCACTAAAGGGTGTACTCTGACTACAGCCCAATGACGGCTAGGATAGGCTCCAGCATGCCCCAAACTTTTGTTTTCTATTTCTGAAGCCTTCTATTGTGAAGAACATACAGAAAAAACAGTCTTTGCAACTACAGTGATCCCTCGTTTATCGGGGTTAATGGGGACCGAAACCACCCGCGATAAACGAAAATCCGCTAAGTACCAAAACCCCCCCACCCTCCATATAGGTATATGAACATGTGTATGAGTATAAATATTTATAAGGCCAAATGTACTGGTATACATGCATGTTTGTAGTAATTAACAGTACTTAATGCTATATACTAATATATTTAAACATGTATAAGTTAGGTTAGGTTAGGTTAGTGTATAAATAACGAAATACAGTAAACACAGTCCTGTATATGTTGCTCTATGTGACTCGCTGTTGTTTTGATTATTTTCACTGCCTCTTGAGGACCTTTTGCAGCATTTTCACTTTTTTTTAATGAATATGTTTGAAAAAATCCATGACACACAGAGGCCGCGATAAATGGTAATCCAGCGGCACTGTTGACATTCATGTTTCGAAGCTACAATCAAAGCCTGAACCACTGTGCCGATTTCAGAGCAACATATGTGGTGAATATTATCTAATACGGTATGCATTACCAGTTTTCCTTGTTTGCAGTGAAATGCATTATTTTACAATCCATTCAAATGTCAGATACCAAATATGTAACTTCTGGTTGCTGATGGTGTATTGCAGGAGTGACCAACTCATTTTTGGCACAGGCCACATTGTAGTCATGGTTTCCCTTGGAGGGCCATTATGAATTTTGGGAGACCATATACATATTTAATCACCTCCACATTACATACACCACTCATAACATATTGATGGATAACTACTTTTAAAATCAGAAGTAAAACATAATGATTGTTCTTGTGGACTTCATATGACATTTTGAGATTTTGGTTCAGACTTTAGCAAGCCTCATGGAATTCGACATGCTTTATTTGCTTTTGCAGGCCACATAAAATGATGTGGCAGGCCAAATCCGGCCCCTGGGCCTTGACTTTGACACCTGTGGTGTAGTGGTATACTCGCATGACTTGTGTGGGATCAGTTCCTGCTCAGTGATGGTGTGAATGTGAATATTTCTGGCTGCAAACATGATTTCGTTGTTGAGAGGTTCGACTGTATCTCTCTTTGGTCAGATTTTTTTTAAAAATTGGATTCAATTACAATCAGTGTGTTACTGTAACCAAATTATATCATAACCCTGTAAGAGAAATTGCTATACAATAGAAATTGAAGACAATTTTACAACTGAGTAGACCACTTCAACGACTCGTCTTTACATCTGCAAGTCACAGTGACTTGTGCTGTTTGAGTTTCTTAAATTGTTATACGGATCTATCCAACAGAAATTCATCTTACCAACTTCACTATGTTCTTTTCAAACTGCTGTCTTCTTCTTCCCAAGAGATCTGTGTCCAGTCTTTTTGTCCTCTTCATCTAAGAAAGTTGGCATGTTAGTATAATGGTAATGAAACTTTGAGTTGTGTTGACGATGCACTGACTCACCGCTGTCTTCAACATCATCGTCGTCATGTGTAAGTGTTGCAATCCTCTTTCGTTTGGTGGCGCTCCCTGATGTTGATGGTTGTTCTTGGCCATGTGTGAAAGATGCGTCATAGACTGTAAATAATAATAATAATATACTTTGGGTGAATATGCTTTGATGATACACATTTGTAATTCCTGATATATTGGAATGTACAAAAAACAATCAGGACTTGGAGCGGGGGTGTCAAACATACGGCCGGCGGGCCGTTACCGTCCGACAAGCAGGTTTGATCAGGCCCGCAGGATCATTTAAAAGTGAAAAAAATGCAGAAAAGACATGGAACGAAAATTTTGAATAACATGCAATTCATGGAGTATCCGCTAGGGGACACACCGTTTTGATCAGAGTAGAAAGACACATTGTTTTGAGAAGAAGACAACAGCAGTCTAAGTCTGTCACTGAGACGGACGGACCCAAAACAGCAGATGCTATCAAGGACATTTTAATTGATTATTCTTTACACATTTAATGGCACTCTCTTTAGTTTGTAAGGTATAGGCAGGGATTAAATTTATAATTTATATGCACAAGGCTTAAAAATTCCTTTCTTCACAAATCTCCTTTAATCTAAAAGCGCATCACTGTATTTTTCAACACCAATTACTTGTTTAGTGCCCTTGTACAATCAGTTGCGATGCATATATGTGAATGATAAAAGTCAATCGTACATTTGTCTAAGGAAATCTAAGGTGCTTCATGAAATGTTTTGTAAAAAGATATGTTCATTAAATTTCTACATTTCCGAATGTTCTTGTGCTTCTTTATAGCAGAGTACGGTATAATTTTAATGGCTCGGCCCACTTAACATCTACCGAGGCCAATGGGGCCTGAGTTTGACAGAGTGAAATGAGTTTGACACCCCTGACTTAGAGTAAGGAAAAAAAATCGTACTAATGCCAGGTCTGTAACATGTCACTTGTGCCAATGTTAGAGACTCACCCAATCCATGTCTTCCCAACATTGTCTTTTTTTTCTTGACAGTCTTCTTAACTGTCTTATGGCACACCCCTCCATCTATAAAATAATGTTTTGATAGAATCAAAGTTCTTTCCACATGCATCTCAGAAATATGCCAGTAATACAGCAAAAGAGGATTCAAGTCGGACAAAAAAACATTACCGCCATATTCACTGCCAGAAACATCACTCATGTCGTCATCAGCGTCATCAGCATAATTTCTTTCTTTAATTGACTGCATCTTCGGTGGCCTTTTGTAGGTGCCTTGGAGCAAGATGATGTACTCAAATGAAATTCCTTACATCTCAGAAACATAGCAATGGTGCAGTGACAGATGGTCCAAGTCAAACTGAAAGCATTACCTGTGTTTTCAGTGTCCAAGTTGGTACTGTTACCGCCTCCATCATCTTCATCATCAGATCTCGTTGCTACAGCTGAGTGTGGCACTTCTCATTCTGTGAAAGATGACATTTACACCATGTAAATATGGATGGAAGACATTCACTCTTGCTCCGAGAATGAAAGGGTTTTCTCATTTATGCAAATGGTCTGGACACAGAGAAAATGAGAGCTGTCAAGGTGAAGGAATTACTAAACATCCATCCATTTTCCAATCCGCTTTATCTTCACAAGAGTCGCAGGGCATGCTGGAGCCTATCCCAGCTGTCTTTGGGAGGTCAGCGGGGGACACCCTGAACAAGTTGCCAGCCAATTGCAGGGCACACAGAGACAACCATCTCAAACTCACACCTGGGGACAATTTAGAGCAGGTGTCACCAACATTTTTGAGGGTGAGAGCAACTTCATGTGTACCGATTGTGTGAAGGGCTACCAAATTGATACACGTCTGAAATAACATATTTGTCCAAAATACCTTCAATAATATGAGGATGTGTTATTTTTAATACTTGATGATTTAAATTGTCAGACTTTGATCGTGTTTCGAAATGTCTCACAGTACTGCCAATGTTTGCATTTTTAAATCATAATTTCTACTAGCAAATCACAATGTCCAGGCACTGGCGGGCTACTCAAGTGGTCTTCACGGGCTACCTGGTGCCCGCGGGCACCATGTTGGTGACCACTGATTTAGAGTGTTCAATCAGCCATGCATGTTATGGGAATGTGGGAGGAAACCGAAGTACTTGGAGTAAGCCCACGCAGGTATGTGGTGGGAAAAATAAGCAAACGCCACATAGGAAGACTAGGACCGGAATTGAACCCTGCACCTTTGCACTGTGAGGTCGACAGGCTAACCAGCTTTAATCAGTAGTAGTTTAACGGTATTAGAACGGTATCGATCGCATGTTATCACTAACTCCCTGTTTGATTAAAAGTTCTGTCTTTGATCATTGTTCGTTACTTTTAATCCACAGGACAGATGTGTGTCAGAACAGCACACGTGTGAGGATAGTGAGAAGCAGCTGCCTGTCAAGTTGCTGCAACATCCCCCCAAATAACTCGACATACATATGTGCGTGCTTTCGTTTGCTTATTGTTATCATTGAAAAAAAGGTTCTGGTTAAAGGTGCCAGAGGCAGAGGCAACTGGGATCAATTGGTGTCTAACTAAAAATTGTTGTAACTTAGAAGTAGGTCATTTGGTCAACATTAGGGCTAACGTTTGAATGTGATTAATTTGAAATGATTCACGGTTTCTATATTAATTCCAAGCATGAACTCTAGAGCATATATTGGCATCCCTCTTCCTGCTATGACTACTAATGTTATTTTTATTACATACCATCTTGAGCTTCCTGTCGTCTCCCTGGATCTGGTCTTCTCTTTTTGCCACCTTTCAGACCTTTGGTTGAGGTGGCTGCATGTGCTCTTCCTTTTGAAATATTCACAGTCAGAAATCAGAAAACATAATTTTACACTAAAATATGAAGGTAAAAGAAAATATGCCGATAAAGACATGCACACTGTCGTGGAAACAAAGACAGAGGGAGAAAAGAATAAATGGAAGGGGATGACTTTAAAAATATATTAATTTACATACCAGTGATAACAGAGTCCAGGGTTTGCAGACTCTTTCCCTTCAGCGACTCTGTCCCACGTTCCATCGCAAACAGTAGTTTGGCAATCTTGGCCACTTGGAAAGTTTTATCGGTCTGCCGATAAAACTCACAATGGACTCTAATGTCGTGTCCCATAAAACGAGCAACTTGCTCGAGTTCCTGATTGTTCAGGTCGAGAAGCTGACATAAGGTAGCAACATGCTTCCTTAATTTTGTTGACCTCATCAGTTCTGGGTTTTTGGCCTTGCTCTCTTGTGCGTATTTTCTGAGGCACGTGTCACATCCACGAAGATTGGTGGTAGTTCCTTTTTTGGCCATCATTTAACTTCCCTGTTCCTTTCGATTTCATACCTTTTTGTTTTGATTTACATTTTGCCTTGAGGGCCTTAGCTTCATGCAAATCAATGTGGTCCTTTTCTGATCCACTGCTGTTGGACGACCGGGACCCCCTCCCTTCACTGAATGCTGGTTTGTGGTCATCTCCACTTTGGGCGGATGACACAGACTCCTCTGATGATGATGATGGTGTTGACCTTGTGGAGAAGGCTCCGGAATGAGTCTCAGCACCAGGCCTCTCTTTGAGAAGAGGTGTATGTTGCCCTGATGGTTGGGCTTTATGCATTTGAGCCTACACATCAGGGCAGAAGAGGGAAAAACAGGGAAAATTGTTAATTTTGTAGACAACTGAGATGGTGAAAAAGAGTTTTATGCTAGATCTCGGCAATTCTGTACAAAGTTTATCTGTCTTTGCCAATGTTTTCAACACTTGTCTTCCAACTTGCATTCATGAAAATACGACAATGTTTTGTCGTCACACATTTTCACAGGATGGAAAGTAGACCAGATGGAACTAAAACCTCCATTAATAAAACAAAGTATGAGTTAATCAGCATGCATTTTCTAGTCTCATGGAAAAGAGACAAATAATATAATTTATTAAATTAAAAACTGGGCAAAAATCGATGGACATTTTAGTTGACAGGCAGAAAAAAAGAGTAAAATGAATATGATTATGTAAATTAACTCAAAATACGATAGTAATAAATAAAATGGTACAGAGTAGTATTTGAACCTGTGATGATAAAACTCATGTTGGATACACGCTTCGGATGCTCTGTGAAATTAAGCAACTGGCATTTGAAAACACAGTAAAGCAGCTCGCGTTGGCCTGCAATCCGCCTCATTCATTCGGTATTTAATTTAAAAAATACATTTTTCTCGAGAAAAAATGATTTCTGGCTAAACATGTCTAGTTTAATATAATACAGCGAGCCAGAGCACTGGTTCATTTGTCTACTTATTTCAATTCGGTATGAGTACAGAAACTAACAATTTCTGTCTCATTTTTGCCGAAATATAAACCACATAAATTCAACGCGACGCGGCCTTGCCGTAACTGCCTGAGCGCAAGCCATGTACGTTGTTCCTAAATTGCTGTGTTCGTAGTTTGCCATTGTTTCTTCGTGTAGAAAAAAAACTACATAAAGCAGCTTTAAATTAAAACCAATTGACGGCCTAGAGTTTACAGTACGCCGCGAGTAACAAGTCCTTCGGTGCTCAGTACGCAGATTGTTACGACGACACTCGTATTCGCGGGTACCCGTCTCTCGACAAAGAAAGGATGATTACTTACCTGAGCATTCTCATTCTGACGGTGGTGCTCCCGGTTAGGGGCGAGTCTTCTCCGTGTTTTCTCCATGTCGTTAAAAAGCCAAATGGTGTTGGTTGTCCCGGTATAGAAATATAAATGGCTGGAGTGCGCCGAAAAGTATCGCGCGAAGACAACGCTCCTCCAGCCTTTGAAGCCAACCGCTTCTTAATTGATGCGAGGGGGAGAGTGGGGGGATGGGCAGAGTGGGGGGATGGGCAGAGCAGCAACTTCGGAGCGAAAACTCTACTTAAACATGATTAACCCTTTCATGGTCTTCTCACTTTAACGTTTCATATAACATAATCAGAAATTCACTGTTGTGTCCGAAAAACGTGAGGACACGACTTGCTTTTTCAACGGTCTTTTATTCCACTGATGTCACAGGTCTCAGTTGTCACCCAACCCACCAATGCTTTGCGACACTGCCGTAACATCGTGTAGCAGTATGGTAAACGGCCATATGCTACATTTACCCCCTCCCTTGATGGAATCTGGAAAACTCCTCAAATCACAAACAACTAGACAAGGGACAGAACAAAGCCCTTCCTGAGCTGAGCAAACCGGGTAGACTGCCGGTTTACCCGCTTAGCCTTGTGGGTATTCTGCCACGCAACAGGCTAAGCACTAGCTAGAACTCAGTCACGTAGTCGTCTAAATAACGAGGTCGGAGGCGGACCCGAGCTGGACGAGGCCCCGGTCCCTCGGGCACAGCTGGTTCCCCATGTTCTTGAAGGCGCCTCACCGGTGTCCCAGGACAAGCAGTAGGAAAATCGTAGTCCCTCTCGGAGAGGTCCAGATCTGCTACAGGTCTTTCATTCAAAGGAGTAGGTGATGCCACTCTCCTGAGGCGGCTGGCATGCCAACGTGACCCGTCGGCCAGACGGAAGGTGGCTGGTCCAAGTTGAGCAGTAATCTGGACAGGCGCTGTCCAGAATGAGTCCAGTTTGTGTGAACGGCCTGGCCGGCGAATGCGGACCCAATCTGACACCGTAAGTGCGGGTTGCTTTGCCCGGTGCTTCTCATCAAATCGCCGCCTCATCCGCTGCTGCTCATTGGCCACCCTGCTGGCTGGAGAGACTGCTGATGCTGGAGTGGCTCTTGTTGGAGGACGGAGGCGATCAAGGGGCAGCTGCAATTCGCGTCCCAGCATAAGGGAAGCTGGGGAGGTGCCAGTCGTGGCATGAGGTGTTGCTCTGTAATGCAACAGAGTGCCCTGTAGTGCGGAAGAGAAAGGAAGGCCATCCGCCAGGTGTGCTCTTAGTCCATTCTTGAGGGTTTGGTTGAATCTCTCTACGCCCCCGTTGGCCTGGGGGTGATACAAGGCGGTCCTGATATGCTTTATCCCCCTCGCTCCCGTGAAAGCTGCGAAGTCGGCTGAGATGAACTGAGGCCCATTATCCGTCGTGATAATGTCAGGCACGCCCCATCGTGCAAAAAGAGAGGATAGGAAGCCCGTGACGACCTCGGTTGTGATAGACCCAGCAGCCAGAACCTCGGGCCATTTTGAGTGGAGGTCGTATGCCACCAGGAGGAAACGCTGGTGATGAGGCACGGCATGGAGTTCACCGCAAATGTCGACCTGGATATGAGTCCACGGGCCGGCCGGCCACGCCACGGGTTGCAGAGGGGGGGGAGGGGTGTGGCCAGTCTTGCCACTTGTGAGGCACGCTGAACAGTCCTTGACCATGGTCTCCACATCGTTGTCAATACCTGGCCACCAGACCAGGCCCCTGCAGCGTTGCTTGACCCTCACGATGCCCAGATGACCCTCGTGAACCATGGTCAGGATGCGAGGCCTCAAGGTGACAGGAACTACAGTGCAGAGCCCCCTAGCCACACAGACATCGTTCCAACAAGAAAGCTCACCCTTCACCCGGTGAAAAGGTGCAAGTTCCTCTGAGATCTTTGCGGGCCAGCCCTCACGGATGAAGGTCCGGAGCTTGGTTAGTGTTGGGTCTACGGCGGACGCTGCCTGAAGGTCTTGCAGTGAGACGGCGGCTTGGAGGGGTGTGTGGAGATGGAGGATCAAACCTTGTTCCAAGGTGTCATGGTCTGTGTTCGGTGCGGGACTGGGCGTGGCCCGGGAAAGCAAATCCGCCACCACGTTGTCCCTACCTGGTGTGAACTGGGTGGTGAAATTGTAAGCTTGTAACCTCTCAGTCCACCTATACAACCGCAGCGGCTTGTGCCCTGACCCGGTTGTAGCTAATAAGGCTGTGAGAGCCTTATGGTCGGTGCGGAGTGTAAAGTGTCGGCCATACAGGTACATGTGCCACCTCTCACATGCCCAAACACAAGCCAGGGCCTCCCTCTCCCCAACAGAGTACTTCTGCTCAGCAGAAGTGAGTGACCTTGACGCAAAGGCTACCGGGCGCTCCGTCCCGTGATGGAGCTGAGACAGCACAGCCCCAACCGCAGTGTTGGATGCGTCACAGGTCACGAACGTTGGGCTTTCCAAGTCAAAATGGGCGAGTACTGGTGGGGAGGTGAGCTGTGCCTTGAGCCGGCGAACGGCTGCTGAGCATACCGGCGTCCACGACCACAAGGCGTCCTGCTTTAGGAGGGCACGCAGTGGCGCCGTCGTATCAGAGTAGTTGGGGAGAAAGCGCAAGTAAAAAGCCGTCATGCCCAGAAAGGTGGACAGTTCTGCGGGGCACGAGGGCTCTGGTAGGCGCAATACTGCATCGACGTTGGAGTGCAGTGGACTCAGGCCATCAGCAGTCAGGCGAAATCCCACAAACTCAATAGCCGATGCCGAAAAGATGCATTTCTCCCCATTCAGGGTGAGGTTGTGGCTCGCCAGCACATCGAGCACCTTGGAGAGGCGGTCATCATGCAGGTCACACGTCGCACCGTGTACTACAATGTCATCCAGGTAAACAACCACCCCCGGGATGCTTGCGAAGATGGTGGCCATGATCTTTTGAAAACAGCTGGGGGCAGAGCTGAGGCCGAAGGGCATGCGGGTGTAGCGGAAAACTCCCATGTGGGTCACAAAGGCTGTAAGGTTACGACTGTCAGGGTGCAGGGGAACCTGTAGATAGCCTTGGCGCAGGTCCAGTTTTGTGAACACCGTAGACCCATAGAACTTGGCAGCCAACTCCTCCGCTGTGGGCAGTGGGTATTTGTCAGGAATCACTGCCTTGTTAGCCATTCTGAGGTCAACGCAGGGTCGCAGACCACCCGTCTTTTTCTTTGCTGCCACCAGGTTGGAGATCCAAGGGGACGCGTCAATCCGCTCAATGATGCCAGCATCAAGGAGTTTCTGTAGCTCGGCCGAGATGTCATCACGCAGGGCGAGGGGCAGTCGGCGAAGAGGCTGGATCACGGGGGGCACAGTAGGATCAATGAGTGGCTGATGGTTGAAGGCAGTGAGACAGCCCAAACCTGTAAAGAGCGATGGCCAACGGTGCTGCCAGGATGTAGTCACCGTCAGGATTGCGGCGCCTACGTTGTCCGTGATGGAAAATCCGAGTGCGCAAAACAAGTCGAAGCCCAAGAGGTTGGCGCCATGACGGGAGACTTGGAAGGTGAATGCAGGGAGAGTTTTACAGCCATAGCGCACGGTGAAAGTGGCGGTGCCCACCATGCCAATTTTAACGTGGCCATAGCCAAACAAGTCTTCGGCGTTGGCCTTAATCGAGAGCCGGGGAAATAGGCGTCTAACTGTGGACACGTTCAACAGAGACCTGGAGGCTGCAGTGTCAAGTAGAAGTGGCAAACTCACGCCGTCCAGTTGCACTGTGCACCACTTGAATGGCTTGGCGCCGGAGCCCACGGAGTGAATGGTGGTCAGGCCTGACCGGACAGGTGAGCGGGATGAGGGGTTTGTTGGTGTGGGGGCAGAGCGGCACATCCTGGAGAAGTGGTTCATCTTCCCGCAGCGCTGGCATCTTTGTCCGGTGGCCTTGCAAGATGGCGCACGCGTGGGGTGTGAGGCCGAGCCACAGTTGGCACAAGGTCTGCGTGTGGCGGCCCCTTGACGTCCGGCCACATTTACCTCGGCACCGTCGTAGGTGGAGGCGGAGTCTGAGGGCTGAGCGGTCGGAGCGACAATCTGAGCCAGAGCAGGAGAGCGTGAAGCGGTGGGTGTGTCTGGATTCGCGAGCCGTGCTGCCAAGTGTGCTGCATTCTCGAGTTGGAACGCCATTTCCACAGCCTTCGACAGCGGGAGGTCGTCCGGCGACAGTAACAGTTTCTCCCGGAGCTTGGGATCAATCGTGTGCTCCGCTAATTGGTCCCGAATCATCTCCTCCTCCAAGCGGCCGAATTTGCAGAGGCCCGCTAAGCACCGCAAATCGGCAATGTAGTGGTGCACCGGCTCGCCCGTGTGTTGCCGTCGTTGGCGAAAGGTAATGCGCCGTACTATCACACTCTGCGGAGCAGCGAAATGTCCCGCCAATAAAGAGACACAATCTGCATAAGTCCGTGCGGGTCCGAGAGTACGGAAAATGCGCTGCCCCTCGATGCCCAAGCTGTGCACTAGCATAGCCGTTAGCCGTGCGTCGCTTGCCTCGTTTAGTCCGATCGCCGTCAGATATGTTGTAAAAGAGTCATACCAGCGGGACCACGGGACTGGTGGCTCACCGGGGAGCGTAAGGAACGAGGGGAGGGGAGCTGCGTTAAAGTCCATCCTCGTCGCCAAAATGTTGTGTCCGAAAAACGTGAGGACACGACTTGCTTTTTCAACGGTCTTTTATTCCACTGATGTCACAGGTCTCAGTTGTCACCCAACCCACCAATGCTTTGCGACACTGCCGTAACATCGTGTAGCAGTATGGTAAACGGCCATATGCTACATTCACACAAATTCTTAAACTACATAAAGTATTGTAACAACAGTCTTCTCCGTGTTTTCTCCATGTTGTCAAAAAGCCAAATGGTGTTGGTTGTCCCGGTATAGAAATATAAATGGCTGGAGTGCGCCGAAAAGTATCGTGTGAAGACAACCCTCCTCCAGCCTTTGAAGCCAACCGCTCTTAATTGATGCGAGGGGGAAAGCGGGGGCTGGGCAGAGCAGCAACTTCGGAGCGAAAATTCTACTTAAACACGATTAACCCTTTCATGGTCTTCTCACTTTAACGTTTCATATAACATAATCAGAAATTCACACAAATTCCTAAACTACATAAAGTATTGTAACAACATTTCAAAACACTTTAGTTATTAATTTATCAATCAAAGAAATTAAAACAAATAAAACACCTACACTGTGTATGCAATGCTCTGCTTCGGTTATTACAGTTTGGGATATTGTCAAAGCTGTTCCATATTAATGTTTGTCCATTTTTCCTACTTCCAAGACTACAACTTCACTTCAACAAGGTGACCGGCTCCCTTCCGCATCCAGCATTTAACAGTGCTGCCATTGAAACCAATATACCACGAAACTGTCAGAAGGGCTCAAGTTGTAGTTTATCAATGTAGTCACCCAATAATACTGAAATAACAACCTATATTTCCAACCTGCCTTTCCAAAAAGATGTGAAATGTTTCTTAATTTAATACAGGTGTCTCACACTCGCGGGCTACAAGACGCTAATTTCAGGCCCCTCACCTTGATGTGAAACTTTGCGTCAACGAAGCGAGTCTCCACTTTGTTCCCCCCCCCCCCCCCCACAGAAACCAAATATGTGTCACACCCTAATTACTGTCCATTGCATTCATAGGTACTCATCAACGAGTGGGTACTTAGCCACTGACAAAGACGCAGCTGTCCTGCACAATCTCTAATGTAGACATCTTTTTTTTCAAACCAAAAGTTCATTTTTACAGTGTAGCCATGTGAAAAGCTGTTCTAAAAGGACACGCATGGATGAACAACCATCCATACTGACACTCACACCTAGGGACAATTTAGAGTGTTCCATTATTCTTTCATGCATGTTTTTGGAATGTGGGAGGAAACCGGAGTACCTGAAGAAAACCCACACAGGCCCGGGGAGAACATGCAAACCTCATACAGGGAGGCCGGAGCCAAGATTGAAGGTTATCAGAACCTAGCAAGGGGCCAGTTGTGATTTGTTGTTGTAGGAACTGATTGACTAAAGGGCCGTTCACACGGCACACATTTGCGCCGGCGCTGCACCGATATATTTTGTTGCGATATATTTTGCACCGCAGCAAATTGTGTGGAGCGTTCACACGTAAAAAGCCGCTTCACACAGCAGTTTCTGCAGCGGAGCAAAACGACAGAAAACAAACGAGCTGTCGTGTTGGTTCTTTTTAAAACGTACTGTATATACACAACTCAAGCGAGTACTGGACCGGCACGTCCTTCTCCTTCTCGGTTTCCATGCCTTCTGCTCGAGAGTGACCACCCAAGAAAACGTAAATGAACGATGACTTCAATGACACTCAGAAAAGCAAACACTAATGCGCCAAACTGAAAATCAAGAGAGGAAATCACAAAATAAATTCTATGGGGGGCGGGGGGTTGTGAACAAACAACTCCGAGACAGGGGGTTCGGTACTCTATACCCACGAAGCACCCCCCACAGAACTCCCCGAGGGACACGGTCAAACGCCTTCTCCAAGTCCACAAAACACATGTAGACTGGTTGGGCGAATTCCCACATACCCTCGAGAACCCTGCTAAGGGTGTAGAGCTGGTCCACTGTTCCACGGCCGGGACGAAAACCACACTGCTCCTCCTCAATCTGAGGCTCGACTTCCTGACGGACCCTCCTCTCCAGCACCCCTGAATAGACCTTACCAGGGAGGCTGAGGAGTGTGATCCCTCTGTAGTTGGAACACACCCTCCGGTCCTCCTTTTTAAAAAGAGGGACTACCACCCCGGTCTGCCAATCCAGAGGCACTTTCCCTGTTGACCACGCGATGTTGCAGAGGCGTGTCAACCAGGACAGCCCCACAACATCCAGAGCCTTGAGGAACTCCGGGCCTTGCCACTGAGGAGCTTTTTAACCACATCGGTGACTTCAACCACAGAGATAGGAGAGCCCACCTCAGAGTCCCCAGGCTCTGCTTCCTCCAAGGAAGGCGTGTTGGTGGAGTTGAGGAGGTCTTCGAAGTATTCTGCCCACTGGTTCACAACGTCCCGAGTTGAAGTCAACAGCGCCCCATCCCCACTGTACACAGTGTTAGTGGTGCACTGCTTCCCCCTCCTGAGACGTCGGATGGTGGACCAGAATTTCCTCGAAGCCGTTCGGAAGTCGGCTTCCATGGCCTCACCGAACTCTTCCCATGCTCTGGTTTTTGCCTCGGCGACCACCAAAGCTGCGTTCCGCTTGGCCAGTCGATACCCGTCAGCTGCCTCTGGGGTCCCACAGGCCATAAAGGCTCGATAGGACTCCTTCTTCAGCTTGACGGCATCCCTTACTGCTGGTGTCCACCAGCGAGTACGAGGGTTGCTGCCACGACAGGCACCAACAACCTTACGGCCACAACTCAGATTGGCCGCCTCAACAATAGAGGCACGGAACATGGTCCACTCGGACTCAATGTCCCCCGTCTCCCCCGGAACATGGGAAAAGCTCTGTCGGAGGTGGGGGTTGAAACTCCTTCTGACAGGGGATTCTGCCAGACGCTCCCAACAGACCCTCACAATACGTTTGGGTCTGCCACGACGGACCGGCATCTTCCCCCACCATCGGAGCCTACTCACCACCAGGTGGTGATCAGTTGACAGCTCCGCCCCTCTCTTCGCCCGAGTGTCCAGAACATGCGGCCGCAAATCCGATGACACGACCACAAGGTCGATCATGGAACTACGGCCTAGGGTGTCCTGGTGCCAAGTGCACACGTGGACACCCTTATGTTTGAACAAGGTGTTCGTTATGGACAGTCCGTGACGAGCACAGAAGTCCAATAACAAAACACCACTCGAGTTCTGATCGGGGGGGCCGTTCCTCCCAATCACGCCCCTCCAGGTCTCACTGTCATTGCCCACGTGAGCATTGAAGTCCCCCAGTAGAACAAGGGAGTCCCCAGCAGGAGTACTCTCCAGCACACCCTCCAAGGACTCCAAAAAGGGTGGGTATGCTGAGCTGCTGTTTGGTGCATATGCACAAACAACAGTCAGGACCCGTCCCCCCACCCGCAGGCGAAGGGATGCAACCCTCTCGTCCACCGGTGTGAACCCCAATTTACAGGCACTGAGCCGGGGGGCAACGACCATGCCCACACCTGCTCTGCGCCTCTCACCGTGAGCAACTCCAGAGTGAAAGAGAGTCCAACCCCTCTCGAGAGAACTGGTACCAGAACCCAGGCTGTGTGTGGAGGCAAGTCCGACTATATCCAGTCGGAAATTCTCTGCCTCACACACCAGCTCGGGCTCCTTCCCTGCCAGAGAGGTGACATTCCATGTCCCAAGAGCTAGCTTCTGCAGCCGAGGATCGGACCGCCAGGGTCCCCGCCTTTGGCTGCCGCCCAGCTCACATTGCACCCGACCCCTTTGGCCCCTCTCATGGGTGGTGAGCCCATGGGAAGGGGGACCCACATTGCCTCTTCGGGCTGTGCCCGGCCGGGCCCCCTGGGTGTAGGCCCGGCCACCAGGCGCCTGCCAACGAGCCCCACCTCCAGGCTTGGCTCCAGAGGGGGGCCCCGGTGACCCGCGTCCGGGCAAGGGAAACCTAGATCCATTTATTGTATTCATCATTGGGGTCTTTGAGCCGCCTTTGTCTGGCCCCTCACCTAGAACCTGTTTGCCATGGGTGACCCTGCCAGGGGCATAAAGCCCCAGACAACTTAGCTTCTAGGATCATTGGGACACACAAACCCCTCCACCACGGTAAGGTGACGACTCACGGAGGGCCCCAGAAAATCCAATTCATTTTATTCTGCTTTGGACATTGAAACTGGAAAATATGACTTGCATTCAATAAGTAAAGAATTCCAATTCCAAGAAACCAAGAAACGATTAAATTCCATATTAGAGTTTGGAATTATGTTGCTTTAAAAACAATTGTAAATTTTTAAGTCAGTTTAAATATACTGTGTGTGCGGTTGTGTTTGTGAACATATGTATAATTTTATTTGCTGTAATTATTTTAGGAGGATGTGACATTGGTGATCCTCGTTACTCAAATACTGTATGTAGATGTTGCTCAAAATTTATCATGCTCGCCTTCACAGCAGACCTCAAAGTTCAAAAAGGCTGTGGCAATTTTGATAATTGACTTAGTCATTGGCCATGAAGAGGAGCGGCTGTTACCTGCTCCAAAACGAAGTTTTTGCAGCACCCCTCCCCCCAGACATGAGTTTGTTTACATTTCAATTAGCAGAGCTGCGCAGAAGCCAGCCACAACGCTTTGCAAGAAAAAAATGAGTTAGGTACTGTATTGCAGAAGTGTCCCCAGAATATCCAATTTATTTCATTCAGCTTTGGACATTGAAACCGGAAAATATGACTTGCATTCAATAAGTAAATAATTGTTTCATCTAAATTCCATATTAGAGTTTGGAATTCATTCATTCATTCATTCATCTTCCTAACCGCTTGATCCTCACTAGGGTCGCGGGGGGTGCTGGAGCCTATCCCAGCTGTCTCCGGGCAGTAGGCGGGGGACACCCTGAATCGGTTGCCAGCCAATCGCAGGGCACACAGAGACGAACAACCATTCGCACTCACACTCACACCTAGGGACAATTTAGTGCTTCAATCAGCCTGCCATGCATATTTTTGGAATGTGGGAGGAAGCCGGAGCACCCGGAGAAAACCCACGCAGGCCCGGGGAGAACATGCAAACTCCACACAGGGAGGCCGGAGCTGGAATTATGTTGCTTTAAAAACAATTGTAAAATTGTAAGTCAGTTTAAATATACTGTGTGTGCGCGGAGTATGTGACATTGGTGAGCCCAGTTACTCAAATACTGTATGTAGGTGTTGCTCAAAATTTATCATGCTCGCCTTCACAGCAGACCTCAAAGTTCAAAAAGGCTATGGCAATTTTGATAATTGACTAGGTCATTGGCCATGAAGAGGAGCGGCTGTTACCTGCTCCAAAACGAAGTTTTTGCAGCACCCCTCCCCCCAGACATGAGTTTGTTTACATTTCAATTAGCAGAGCTGCGCAGAAGCCAGCCACAACGCTTTGCAAGAAAAAATGAGTTAGGTACTGTATTGCAGAAGTGTTCCCAGCATATCCAATTTGTTTCATTCTGATTTGGACATTTCAACTGGATCATTATGATTTGCATCCAGTAAGTAACAACAGTAATTATTCTTTAGTAGAAATCATGGTTGCGTTGCTCAATCAGTCTTGATAACAGAATTTCCTTATGTGGGACATGACTATGGTACACGTCCTTTATGAACATGCAAGTATGTTAACAAAATACATGTGTAAGAACACATGCAGTCAAATGCAAAAATATATGCCCCAACAACACAAATAACACAAAAACGGCAGTATACAGTACAGGTATATGAACAAAATACATTATAACAAGAGTAGTCACAAAAATGAGGGCTCTTTGCGACCTTTGAGACCTATAACAGCTGGTGGCTTTTCTTTCCAATCACTCACTATCTCAAACTTGACCTCCCCTCGATCACCACCCAAGACAGCGTTGCTCAGCTGTCCAGAACCTAGGCTGTGTGTGGAGGCAAGTCCGACTATATCCAGTCGGAACTTCTCTGCCTCACACACCAGTTCGGGCTCCTTCCCTGCCAGAGAGGTGACATTCCATGTCCCAAGAGCTAGCTTCTGCAGCCGAGGATCGGACCGCCAGGGTCCCCGCCTTTGGCTGCCGCCCAGCTCGCATTGCACCCGACCCCTTTGACCCCTCCCACGGGTGGTGAGACCATGAGAAGAGCTTTAAGCTAGCATTTTCAAATTCTGATTAGAGTCGGCATACTTGAAACATGCAATATTCCACAGTATTTAAGTTTGAGTCATTCGTGTGGACATGCAGCAAGGTCATGAGCAATATTTCTTCTAATTTTCCATTTGTAATAGCATTCACACAAACTGCCTGAGTATTACTTGGACCACGGTGAGCAAAATCAAACAAGCGTTACACCTGTCTAAAACCTGAGATCACAAGTTACATGAAGCAGATGTTACAAAACAAGCAAAAATCAAACCACTGAATAGAGAGTTGTAACATATATACCAGCCCTCATTCGTTACTTTTTTTTAGCATGGGTCTTTTCAAGAATAATCAAGTCTCAATACAACCTGTAGCAATATGGTCCCACACTGCCTACTCATTAATCATGGAAAGCATGTCATTTAGTTAAACACAAACATTTCTAGTCTCCTGTCCACCGAAAAGTGTGAAAGAGGTTTAAACAAACAAAGAGGCTCATTTAAGGGGCTCGTAAACTATGTCCACATATGGTTTTCGTGAATTAAGCGGTCTCAAGGGGTGTTCACACGGCAAAATTTGGTCCGGTGCTACACCGGGGCTGCCCCAGTAGAGCGTTCACGCGTGCAAATTAGCTCCGGCGTAGCCCCGGAAAACAGCTTACACCGGACCAAATTTGATCCACCACTGGGAGGTGGTTTAAAAATTTGCTCCGGAGCAAAAGCTCGTTTGCGCAGCAGCACCGATGTAAATTTGCACGTGTGAACGCAACTGGGTTAAATTTGCTCCAGAGCAAATGCTTGTGAAGAGTTTACGTACGGCGAGAATGTGTTGCTTTCACGCTCTGTCGGACTGCATGTGTTTGTTTAATAACGACACAAGACTTAGCTGGTAACATCTTTCCTTTTGTAGGAGACTGGACTGTCTCGGAGTTGTTTGTGTAGTTTGTTCCTTTGTTGTGTGCTCACAAGCCCCCACCCCCATATAATTTATTTTGTGATTTCCTCTCTGATTTTCTGTTTGGCGCATTACGTGTTTGCTTTTCTGAGTGTCATTGAAGTCATCGTTGATTTGCGTTTTTCGGGGGCGGTCACTCTCGAGCAGAAGGCACGGAGACCGAGAAGGAGAAGGACGTGCCTGTCCAGTAGTCCTTGAGTTGTGTATACGTTTAAAAAAAACAACAACACGACAGCTCATTTGTTTTCTGTCGTTTTGCTCCGCTGCAGAAACTGCCGTGTGAACGCAAGTGGGGCTGCACGACGCTGTGCCGGTGCTGACATGCTCAGCGGCTTTGTTCGTGTGAACGCTCCACACATTTTGCTGCGGTGCAAAATATATCGCAACAAAATACATCGGTGCAGGGCCGGAGCAAATGTGTGCCGTGTGAACACCCCTTCAATGTTGCCTGCAGCTGCGAGTTGTGCGCGCCAGCATCACCGTGTGCGGCTGGGAGCACGAGAGCTACGCAAAACTGCTCACGAGCACAATTTAGAGGGAACATTGGTCATGCGGACATTTGGCGACTGATTCACAGCCTCTTCTAAGGAAAACCATGCCTGCAAGCTGAATTCTCGCAGTATTTGTGAATTCACACCAACTCCAGAATCCATCCAATAAAATAAAAATATGTGCCATCCTATTGTCAATCCCCATGATAAGTTATTTTATGATAAGATATTTGATTAATTCGGCTTGATGCACTCAGCAGGAGTTGGCCACCATGTGCAAACACGATGCCGTCTCTCAACGGCTTTCAATTCTCGCACACATTTTATTCATAAACTCCTGTATGTAAGTGTTCTGCCCACAGTAAAAGTTTCGGGCCATTTCATTAATAGAAATCGTGTTTAGAATATTCATTTAGTTATCGCGGTGCATTGTGGGTAGCAGACGCCGTGCTGGTAGCAGACTAATCGTTCCAGAAAGCCCGATTGTGGTCGTTGCAACTGGTCCTCCTGAGTTATATTCCTTTCGTTTCACCTTCGAAAGCAATGGCTGTAAGTCTGCTTGTGCTTAGAATTATTTAGAAATGTGTTTCGGAGATCGTTTTTCTTCAATTGTTGTCATTGAAACTTGCTAGCTCAGAGTACAGTACTGCTAACGACATAGCGATGATGCTAAATGAATGCTAACAACATAGCGACGATGCTAGGTCGGTGCTAGCGAGCTAATTAGCATGCGAAAGAATCGCGAAAACGCCTTGTTTATCGTTGTTTGTCACACTTCGAGCTGCATTTATGTCTTTGTTTAGTACCAGATGATTTGTGTTGTATTTATGTACACGAGGTTAGTGTTTAAATCTGTTCATTTCAGTTTTACTCTACATTTCATTGAGCTGATGTCACAGTTGTTCACTGTATGTGTACACATTGAAGAGATATGTCAGATCGTTTTAAAGTGCTATTTTCTTTGTCCAATTGTAATGGTCAGACAGTTTAAAATTATGCTAAATGCAACGTTTATTTGTGCCTCAACAAAAACAACTGATGAAAAGTGGCTTTAACGAGCCTCGAACCTCTCTTTTGTGATGTAATACATTTTTCTACTTGTTTAAGTACAGTACTTTTGGATCTAGACAATGTAAAATGTAATGTAGAGAAGAAAAAAATTCTATGTCCCTTCATTGCGTTCTATTGAATACAATTAAAGTTTTGCAAAAATGATGGTGGATTTTGGGTAGGACTGAGGCTTTACTTAATTTGGGTACTGTTATTATTAATTGCATTTCCAATTTTAATCGGATACATTTAACCAAATCACATGGAAATAATAGGAGTCCAACACAAACTCAGAACAAACACATTCAATAAAATACATTCCTCACAAAAAATTGAATTCACATAACTTGTAAAGGTCTTTGAAAAACAAACAAAAAAAGCTATGATGGCCAGTCCCTCCCACCCCCTCCAGCCCGCCCTGACAGCACTTGGTAGCTCGTTCAGCCAGAGACTGTTACACCCGCGCTGCAAGAAGGAGAGATACCGACGCTCGTTCCAACCGACTGCTGTCAGGCTGATGAATAAAAAATAACAATCATAATAATAATAATAATTAAATGATGTGAAGGAAAATTGTAAATAGTATTGCGATTTATCCATTTAAGATAAGATAAGATATCCTTTATTCGTCCCACACTGGGGAAATTTACAGCCTCCAGCAGCAAGAATGTATGTAGAAAGGAGAAAGAGAAAAAAAAAAACATCTTTCAATTAAATACAATATGAACACAAATGGATAAAAATTATTATTTTGTGTTCATATTGCATTTAATTGAAAGATGTTTGGTTTTTTTTCTCTTTCTCCTTTCTACATACATTCTTGCTGCTGGAGGCTGTAAATTTCCCCATTGTGGGACGAATAAAGGATATCTTATCTTAAATAACTATTTCTCAAGGTGGCTCTTCAAAGAGCAGCAAGGGGATTTGTCATTTATAATTTTGGTCCAGTACCAAATTTCGACACTAGTTGAAGTAGAGAGCAAAAAGTGTGAAATTGTTGCAGTACCAAATTTTGACACGAGCTGCAGTAGAGAGCAAAAAGTGTGACGTTGGTGCAGTACTGAATTTCGACAGAAGCTGCAGTAGAGAGCAAAAAGGGTGTGAATTCCCGGCGAAAAATTCTCAACATGGACCCATTCTGGGGACCTTTGGGGAAAAGCACAGGGTACCCGTTTTGGACACTTTGGAGTTGATTTAGAGGGTGTCAAAGTGAGGACCGGCCAAAATGTCCTCACTTCGTCAAAATGTCCTCACTCCGTTGGTTAAAAACTCACGCCGGTCCTCACAATGTAGTGAGTACAAGAACACACACACACACACACACACACACACACACACACACACACACACACACACACACACACATAACTGTATATATATGTGCAATGTAAAATTTATTCCATTTTGTAGCATATTTGCGCATAGTTTTAAGTATAAATTGCTCAGATAAAATCAGGTAGTCAGCGTCATTCTCTGAAAAGTCCTGGGATCACTTTCCAGTCTTTAGCATTAAACTTACAGCTGAATCCAACAGGTTATTGAGGGGCAGATGACTTCTGGTGTACCTCTTCAGCGGCGACATATTTAATATTTATGTTTGAGTGAACGGTGGGCCAGTGGTTAGCGCGTCTAGTGCAGACGTCATGCTGCACTAGACGCTCACAGTGCAGAGGTCATGGGTTTGATCCCAACTACGGCCTTCCTGTGTGGAGTTTGCATGTTCTCCCCGGGCTCGCTTGGGTTTTCCCTGGGTACTCCGATTTCTTGCCATATTCCAAAAACATGCATGGCACGTTAAATTGCCCCTAGGTGTGTTGTTCATCTGTGTGTGCCCTGCGATTGGCTGGCAACCGGTTCAGGGTTTCCCCCGCCTACTGCCCGAAGTCCGCTGGGATAGGCTCCAGCACCGCGCGCGACCTTTGTGAGGATAAAGCGGTTCAGAAAATGGATGGCTGGATGGATAGTTGCGTGAACCTTGGCAGCACACACTGCTTAGGCCTTGACATTGTGTCACTATGGGCTGTACGTCCAGGGACAGAAGTGCACTTATTTAAAAGGTTGGGATAGATTGGGTCATTTTAAAATGTCATCCCTTTTTGTAGCCCTCAACCGTATTTGAATTTTTTTTGAATTCTCGGGATGTAAAAATGTTTTCTCCTCATATTGTTAAAATTGTAATAAATAAATAAATAAAGATTGGCTTCACGTGACACTATTCTCCTCATGTTTGTATTCTCTTAATAATAGTTGTTTATTCCAGTAAAAGCACTCCTTTTTCTCCGCAATATATTTTTGATACAGTAAATTTTTTTGCCTGTAATTTGAGTTCTTTTTCTACAATTGTATTTGTGTAACATTACAACATATTTCATTATATTCGAGTAGGCAGCCGTCAGCAAGTGCTCTCATGAGCCTTGCTTTTTTTTGTTGTTCTTGTGTTTCTTTTGTCACTTTGTGTTTGTTGTTACGTCGTGTGGACTTGATGTGGACCTTTTTCAGCATTTTTTGGCCACGACATTCATCAAGGAGGAGACTCTATGCTTGGTGGTTGCGCCTTCTCGGCAGCATGGGTATACCAGCACTGTTTTTGACTGGAGGAATGTCGGCGCCATTTGACTGTCGTTGCTGGACAGTCCCGGGGCGCTTGTGTCTTGCGCCTGTAATGGGCAGCATTTTTCACAGCCCCGCTTTGTTCAGCGGAGAGATCGGTGCTGTTGAACGGTCTGCGGCTGGATGGATGGAGGTCTTGAGGAGCCGACGATGAGAAAAAAGAAGCGTTAGCGCGGAGCGCCGATGCGGATGTGGAACTGGGAGTCGCGGCTTGGAGTTTGAAGCGGATTATGTGGGTCAGGAGAAGTGAACTAAACTCTTTTCGCAATGGACGCTACAGCTTCGTGTTTGCTTTCAAAACTTAGCTCGTAGCAGACGTGTGCACATTTTCAGCATGACGTCTCTGATCCACTGGTAAAAGGACACTTTGATCCATCTATAACTGTTTCAGACAACAAAGTATATGCAGAAAAGTGGTGAAGATTGCACGACTGTCGTGTCCTCTATGTGTTGTGTTATTTTTGTTATTTTGACTTCAAAATGGCGCCGCGAGAGTGGCTGCCTTTCCAGCAGCTCCTATTTTTTTGTTGTTCTACTTCTTCCTTTCATAACTTTGCTGCTGTGAATCTGGAATTTCTCCATTGCGAGACTAATAAAGGTTTTCTTAATTCTTAATTAATCCACTCCATTCTTGCGCATTTTTATCCTGACATCTTTTTTTTTTCTTGTAACATCACATTTTCTCGTCGTAATATTATATTTTTCTTGTAATATTAATACTTTTCTCCTGGCAACAATACAACTTTTTCTCGAGTTATACTACTACTTTTTTATTTTCATTCGATTCTTGCAATTATGCACCCTACATGGACAGGGAATGTGTAGTCTGCAGTTTTGAACGAGCCAAATTTAGAGTTAATTAAAAATAATAGTCTAGTTAAGAGCATATTTGAGAAATAAAAGGGTAAAACAAAAACAAAAGATATCAAGCTTATTAATTCATTTGATTTGTTCCATTTGTGGACTTCAATAAGACTTCCTGATGCGGTTTCTGGCACTTGTTGGTGAGCACGCTTTCATGAGACCACCGTTAATGCCTAAACCAATGTGGAATTTCTTTCCAAATGCAAACAAATATGCTGTACATCATTCGTCTTTTTAATTAGTCAATCTTTCTGCGTACACATGAATTGAACAGAAAGTGACTGGGAAGAAAATAACTCAGACAAATGTCTTGATTTCTTATTTTTTTTAATTGAAGAGAGATATGTACTGTATAGGTGGCCTCTTGTAAGGCACCCTTGCAAATTGTACAACAAAAAGCTGAACCATGTATTTATATCCAGAGTACAAAAATACACATCTCAGTGACTTAAAATCCGTATATAATAAACATATAATCATGCATTTTCTAACCATAAAAAGGCACAGAAAACAGTCACTTAGTAGTCATTAAAAAGTATTCATTATTATTATTATTTTTGTTGTTATTATTATCAATAAACTACTTTTTACTGAAGTCATTCAATATAGCAATACAGGTGACAGACGACATTATATTCAAAATGTGAGAACACAATGCACGCAATATACATTAGGCAATAAATATATATTTTTAGATGATTGATAGTTCTTACAAATTAAAACTGTAAACACAATGTAAACAAATAAAACTCCCATCACATTTTTTTTTAGGCTATGACAGGTCCTTTTGCATGGTTGGTTTGGACAAAACCAGGCAGTTTGGAGCATTATTTACAGACATTAAAGAAAGATGGCAGCTTCCACATAGGGGGGCAGTGGGGGGCATTTGCTTGCCTTGAACTTTGCAACCCAAACCCGGCAGACACTTTGGATGCATATCTTGACAATGAAATGTAACTAAACCACAGCAATGCAACTTGGTAAAAAAGTGTCATAAGTATTTATGGTTACATTTTTATCTTTGGCTAATAACTGCAGAATGAAATCTTTTTCACAGTCAATGTTTAACACTGCACTGATAATTGCAATTTGCACATGATTCAAAACAGCAAACAAATGTTCGGAGACCACCGTGATATATTCCATCGGGCATCCACCAATTCCGGATATGTAGCATAAAAGTAGTTTCACAACAGGAAGATATGTCATAAAAACATCAGAATTGTAAAAAGAGATATCATGTATGGTGCGTGTTGAGCTATCAGGTTACAATCACAGAAGCAATTGAACACGATTGGAACACTGCAACCTTTTGTATGGTCTTTCTGTATCACGGAACTTCACCTACAATGTAGGTGGGTCTGAGAACGAGAATTTCATTATGTTTGATAAAAGGTGAAATCAGTCAACGATCAATGCTAAGCAGCAAATGTTTCGAGGGAGAACAAATAGATTTCTGATATTTCTGATTTCAGGCCTAGCGAAAATGCTACTGGGAAACTCAAATCAAATTGATCCAATTTTTGGGGATAATTATGAAAGTGAAAATCCGAAACAAAAGGACTAAATAAAGCATTGTTAAATAACACGTTTGGCAACTCTTGTGATATATTAACGACACAAATGACATACTGTAATAGCTAAACCGTTGAGCCAGCCCGCTCTCATCCGCTAAAGTAATCCTATTTTAACAACTCATCATGGAAGCACCACTGGAAGAAATACTTGTGTGTGGCGGTGGGGGGAGCGGTCTGTGCGCCACTCAAAGTTTACCAAAATATTGCACCATCATTCCATCACAACATTATTGTCACGATCATGCACGAGACGACAAGTGTCGCGGTGTCATAAACACAAAATCCAATGTGTTGAGACACACATGCGATGTCAGCCACTGACTGGATGACACTATTTAACGCACATGGCTTGCATACACCGCTATACTGTACTGTAGAGACAGTGCATATGTCGAGATATACGATTTACAGTATTTACAATCTTACCTATAGAAAGAAATAATAGACCCTGTAATGCCACTGGTAAAGAAAAAAAGCAACATGCATGCCCACAATGTTCTGCAGGAAAAAAACGTATTTGCATTCGTGTTTCATAAATGTGCGAACTTGCCAAAAGGTTGAGGTGTGCTGTCAATCTATTGTAGCAGAATTTGTACTTGCATTAAGGCAAGAGATTATAGAAAAAAATGCATTTCCTCATGTAGACACCGGGGGCATTCATTTACTTAATTTGAGCGAGTGCCACACATTTTGGGATGATTTTAGAAACATTAAATATCAGAGGTGGGCAGCGTCAGTGTTTCATGCCGGCCCAGTCCGACAAACGACGTCGAGAAACAACATTGTATACTTCTTAGTTCCACGCACCTCAGTGGCATGTCCCATATTGCTTTTATTACACCAATCAACATGCTGTGTGCATCTCTTGTCTGTCTTTAAATGTTTGGGGGAGGGGCGGGGGTTTGGCTGGGTGTCAGGGTGCGCAGCGCATGCGTGTGACGTGGAACTTCCGTTCTCGGACAGGCAGGGCCCACGTGACGGAAACAACGAGAACAGATGCACCTTCAGTCAGTCTGATGAAATGCCCTTCTCTGTTAAATACGAAACGTTTAAAAAAAAAAAAACTAAGCTTCCCTCTTACATAAAAAAAGTATGTTTTTACAAACAAATAATTGAAACAGTTGACATTGGTTACCAACCCACCACCTACGGAGACAGCTGGAATTGGCCCCAGCACGCCTGCGAGCCTAGTGAGGATAAGCAGATTCGAAAATGGATCAATGGATAATGGAAACAGACCATGCCTGATCTGGCCATTTATTTTTATTTCGCTTTTAGATCAAACTAAAAGTGACAATTTGAGCTCTATTTTCATGGACAGCGCATCTGCTGCGGAGCGCAAATGCCGGCGAATGCTGATTTTCGTGTAAGCGCAAGGCTCACTGTGAGTGCTTGACAATTTGGCAAATAGGTCTCCGCCATGCTGGGCATTTCAGCATTGTGAAATAACATGATGGAGGGACACATGTCACAGTGCGCATTTAACGGGAAGTTGGCTTTAACCACTCCCACAGCGGTGCAGACCTCCATCTCTCAGATCCGGCCTGCGCTCAACTGCGAAATTACCAACACTGGGACTAACCCGCGTCGGTACAGAGGTATGATGAACTCCATACACGATTCACATCATTCAAGAAAATCATGAAAATAGAGCCCTCTATGCAAAATTCAGTGGGTTTTTTTGTTTTTCAGAATGTACCTTTTATATTTTTCAGGTGAATGTTAAGATAGCAGATTTTGAACGCTCAAGCCAGTTCTACAGTTCAAGCAGACTTGGCAGTCAATTGGGGCACGGGGTCTATTTGAGGAAATACGGTAACATACCAACATAAACTATTCTGCCATCTTTAATGAAAAATGAAACCTACTGGTAAGCGGCAGTAAAAAATAAAAAATAAATACAATTGTGAGTTGACATTGTTTTTCGTGTAACATTCACTTTGGTTTACCATTTTTTTCCTCCACAGTAAACCTTGTCCCTAATAGCTTGAAAAACTTGAAAAACGACATCCTCCTATAAAGCACATTTTAATCTAAAAATGCTCAAAAGATATGGCACTCAATGCAGACCTTTGACACGTCATCGTCATGCAAACAAAATAAATTAAAACTCTTCCCTCATGTGCACGAAAAAGGACACACTCTGTCGTCACAAATGACACTGATAATACTCGGAAAGTTTCGGAAACTTGAAAAACACTAAATCATGCAATTAAACCTTAAACGATCAAGCATGGAACATGCTGTTGTTGAAGTTCTACAAACTGTTTTTTTTTTAAACAACAACCAGAACGACATCCCCACTCATGGAAGTCCTGCTTTCCTGCTTTTGCTACTTATTTGTTATCACAAGTCGAACAAGAAAATCTGCACTGTGTTTAGTTGCATACCAGTGTGTGTGTGAGTGTGTGTGTGTGTGTGTGTGTGTGTGTGTGAAATATGATTGATTGGTTAATTGTCAAAGAAATGGCTTTTTGTGAAGATTCTTCACAATCTTCCCTCCTCTTCCTTGACTTTGGAAACAGGCTTCACAGATCCGATTGCCAGCTTCTCCAGTGATGTGGGGGGAACATATGCTTGTGTGTTTCCCCTCTTCGAAAGCGTCTGCTTCCGGGTTAAAGATCTACCATTGAGGTCTTGGCCAGGTCCTTAGTTCCCTGGAGGATTCTCTTCATATGACCCACTTTCGATATCCCCAGATCCTGCAAGAGAAAAAAAGAACAATTAAAACTACAGCGCAATTAATTGTGAAAGAAAAAAAATCACATTCTACTGTAAAATGTCCAAAAATGATTTTAGACTAATGACATGGACAGAAATTGGTTGTGATTTTCTTAGTGGAGCCAACAAATTCCATGCACACACAAAGTTGCACTTTCATTATATCGTGCGCTACTTCTTCCCTCACGCTTGGCCTTTAAAGGAGTGGCACACAACACAAAACACAGTTTTTAAGTGCTTGAGTTGACACACAGGCCTCAAATAAAGCCAATTTGAATGTTTGAGCAAGAGGGGTACACGTAAGTGGTGAGCTGGTGCGCATGAGCACAGTAAATTGAATATTGCGCTCCAGTTCAAGTCTGTCAACGCACTTTAGCGCAACAGGATTCTTTCAGCTCAGTCAAGTCAACTTGAATGCCGTTAGGCCAGCTTCAATTCGAAGCTCCACGCTTCTTGCAAGTGTTTTCATTTTGTATGTGTGTGTTTGACTCTTTCGCGTGTTAGTTGGCTGAAAGAGTATCGGCGCCTGAAGCCCCCCCCCCCACTTCACTCGAGTGGTCACATTTTACGCTTGCTTGCAATTCAAAGGAAAATCATTAGCTTGGGCGATTGTACGTCAAGGTAATACTGTGTATAGAGTGAATAAAAATGAATGTCCGATATATGCCAGATACGAGAAGCATCAAGAGTGAGTGACTGGATGCTCGCTGACATCATAATAAATAAAAAATGTGGACCAAATTTGTGAAATTGGAATAACACTGCAGGACATAAGGAAATCTGTGTACACAAAATACCAGACATACAGTAGTTGTACAAGGCAGGCAGGTGGTCTCGTACAGAACTGCAACGTTTGTGTTGCAATTGTTGTTCCGACTTTTATGATACTGTTATAGTCCTGAAAAATAGGCCTATGTCAATAACAAAAAGAATGATTGCAAGTATACCGCCTCAGATAAAATATGAGGTAATGTAATATTAGATATGAAGTTTCTTCAATGCCAGTACAGAGGGAACAAGGTTAACTCTGTAGGTTAAGCATTGAAGGCAAATTCACAAAACCTAAAAGATATAACTTTTGAGTTCACAGAAAGAGTTCAGTGTCACAGTCAATTGTCAGTCCGGGGTATACATTCCTGCCACCCGAAGTCAGCTGGGATGAGCCTCAGCTCACCCGGAACCCTTGATGCAAAAAAAAAAAAAAAAAAAACAGAGGCTTTCCTCTATGTACAGCGGATCTTTCTGCTTAATTAACAATTCGTTCATTAAACAAATCAATGTTCAGTTGAAAATATTTGGCAATCCCAAGCCTTTCTTGTGGCTTTAGGTTAGGCATAGGCATCGATCACAATTCCAAACAACCTTAGAGAAAAGCAGCTTCTTTAGTATTGGTACTTCCCGATGTTCGTGTTTGAAACAAATAAACAAACAAACAAACAAACAAACAAACAACAACAGCAGCAACATCTAAAATACTTTTCCTGAAAATGTTGGTTAAATTCTGAATTTGACCTTATAGATCTTTCACTGTCTTACGGTGGACAAACCGACCCTTGCTATTCATGGAGGACAGAGACCTGGCATGAACAGAATAAATCTGTAGGTAATTTACACATCCCTAAATAAGGTTTACAATTGCCTATATGCTATGAGATAGTGGCAAAGGACAACCTTTGTTGCTTTGGCCCAAGTTCAAAAACAGCAAATAGGTGAGTTTCAGTGAATTAAAAAAAAGTCACAAATTGAGACTATGCAGAAACACCCTGTACTTGCTCTTAATCCAGTCCTGCTCTTTTGCTGTAAACTCTCTCACAGTACTTGAGAATTGGCTCTTCTATTAAGCAAGACAGTCAAACAGAGAAAAGCCAGGCAGAGCAATGCAATGCAGCGGACAGGGAGTTATTAAAGCAAAAAACCAGGAGGATAGAAGAGTGCTGGTCAGGGGACAGAGCGAGCTGAGTTTTTACTGCATGTGCGAGTGTGTGTACCTTCAGGTCCCTCCTCTCCAGGTGCAACAACTCCGAGCCTCGGATGTCGTGTCGGATGAAGGTGTCCCGGTACTCTCCCAGACTCAGCTGCTCCAGCCAGACGCCCACCTCGTCTGTGCCCCATCTCTCCACTACACACGCAAACAGGCACATAAGCGCGCACACACACACACACACACACACACACACACACACACACACACACACACACACACACACACACACACACACACGCACGCACACGCACGCATACACAGAGAGCAAGCACAAAGGAGAGCAAAGAGAGGCTCAGAGTGCCTCCCAGATATGCAAAACAAATGCACAGATGTAAAAACGTCACCCACGCACACACTGAAATGTACCATTCCTCAACTAGTGGTTCCTATTAACAGACACGGTATTCTTGATCTTTATAAGAAGAAATAAACACCTCCCTCAAATAAATGCCTTCCTCGATCTTCACCATGAAACTCAGGCAGTAGACATCATTATCTTAGCATATTCATTTAAAAGGTAACAGCTGAGCCCATTTGTCTTGTTTTGCTAACCAAATCAGCAGCATGTACTTTAACGTGCAACCAACCTATCAGATGAATTTAAGTTTATGAAACTTACAGTTTCCTTCATTCCATTAAAATTGGCTGGTGGTCGCTCGTCATTGTCTTTAACTTGAATTTGTATGTCAGTCGGAACAAGGCGTATTTTATCACTAACCTTCACTGGTGCGCAATGAAATCAAAATTCAAGTCAATACATGTACTGCAGGAAAATCACTTCTAGTTTAGGAATATAATAACCAGATGAAAAACAGTCAGTATGACAGCAATACTCTTGTTAGTACTCATCCAGTTCTTACACCAAAGCCCAAACTAGTGCCACTAAATTGCGAAACATCACTTGGATACATTTTTAAAACAAAGGACCCTCTGCCCAAGTTCTATAGTGAGCCGCTGCTATTAATGGGTGATTGGGATGAAGCTCTTTCCCCCATATAGTGAAAATCAGCGAGTAAATGATACCAATCCGAAAGGGCTTTTTAATTGCCAATAGATGCCACACGATGGCTCTGGTTGACTAAACAGAGCTCCTCCTAAAACTTCAAAAGAGTGTGTTGGACCAACAGCAATATTTTTATATTTGGCATGGCCTGGGCCTGAGCCCAACAGCAAATTTGTGATTTATTTTCGGCAAATAATCTAGGATAGAAAAAAAAACTACCGGTATTAAAAATAAATAAATTAATAGGCGAATGCTGAACCGCGACTACATGTGGGTTCGTTCATTGTATGAATCAAGCTTTGATGCCTCCTCCTGTCTGCGCCTGAATAGATAATCACCATGGGCCACTAGATGAGGAAATACAGTATTTCTTCTCACACACTTGAACCACATACACACTGTAGTATATCATTGAAGGAAGTCAAAAGAAATACGAGGAACAGAGGAAGGCAACAAGCATTAAAGGTGAGAGGTGGAGAGCAAGTTTGGCGGCTGTTAGCAGGAAAGAGGGGCTTTCAAGTGGGGCCTCGGGGCAAACATGCAAGCAACCTTCCGGCTCAACACAGAGGAGGAACAAGTAGAGAGGTGGAAATACAGCCGAGCTAATTCATCAATATAAGCAGCAAGGCTAATCTGATCTATCTTTAATCTTTATCTTCTTCTTGTTCTGCAATTTAGCCCTTCCTCCGATGACATGGCGCTCACTGAAGGACCAAAGTGTCACCTGAAGAAGACCTTTGAGTTTGGATGGAAATGAAAAGCAAAATTGATTCGACCCATATCTCGTTAAAAAAAAGGGAGGGGGGGAAAGAGCATTAAAGCCAATATGGAACTGCTTTTGTCTTTTACACACAATCATTGGATCACCTGATGTAAAAGTGAAACGAGCCTATCTATCATCATGAAGGCCTTTCACATTTTCTCCTGCTCAGGAATTCAAGTAAAGTGCCGCACGGTTACGTTCTGAGGTTTGGGGTTCATCCTTTCTGTTTGGAGTTTGTATGTTCACTCATGCAGCTTTTCCACTGCACAGTACCAGTTTGGGGCAACAGGGAACATGCAAAAAAGAAAGACATGTTGCAGTGAATGCATCACTGGAGATACATGAAAAAAACAAAGTCCCCTGAATTTTTCTTTACCACAGTCCAGAGACTTATTTTTTCATTAATGGAACCGACTGGAGCATTGCAGCACAAAAGAGACTCATGTGTGTATAATATGCTTGCAACGGGGTAAGCTAATGTTGGTGTGTGAGTTGAAGGTGCTAAGCTGCATTTAAACCTGTTTTGTTAAATAAGGGTATGTAAGGGCTGGGAATCTAAAGCGAAACGTTTCTGTCTGTGTGTGTGTGTGTGTGTGTGTGTGTGTGTTTACAAAACCTTTCAGCATACAACCAAAGAAAAATGCCACAAGAACCATATACATTCATAGCATGACAAAGCTCATAACGCAAGTATTATTTGTCTTTGTTTGTCCCGTTCAATAAACAGCTGAAAGAGCATCAGCAATTGTGGCTCTTTTTTTCACCGCTTCACTGGAAGTTATGTATATTTTGGTTTGCAACACAAAGCAAAAAAAAAAAAAAAAAAAAAAAAAAAACTAACCAAGCAACAGCATCATGTAACTCGAAAGATTCAAGTTGGGGTGTTCAAAGTAAGTTAAAGTACGAAAATAATCATGAGCTGGACTGAGTTCACCTCCAAATTCACTCCGTGCAAAATCTGTGCCCGTTTAACTGGATGTAGCTTCTATACGAGCAGGAATTGAGGAAAGACGTATGTTGACAATTTTAAAACCAATTAAGAGAAACTGGATGACTTTGTGGGGGAATCACGAGCTTAGCAAGTCAAACCCACTTTGTTTCTGCAAGGAAGAAATGGATCTGGATTGCCCGCCCTTGACGGCTGTTCAACCCAGTGCAAAATGAAATTTGTTCATTTGTTGTGACGTATTCTTTGTGAGCAATCTCACTCTTCATCTGCGGAAGTCCATCCTCATAACATCCACAATGAAGCGCAGGAGAAACGTTTGTTTCATTCAGCGTTAAACTCAGTTTGAACTGACCAGAAACCCATTGAGTCATTAAAAGCCCAGCAGCTGACAGCACCGGAAGCATTTATTTCAAAGAAGACGTGCTCGCCTTGTTGACCACAACTCCCACAAGTCGCGTCTCTGACATCACTGTCTGTTTGCTCAGGTTTGCCCCGCCTCCGAAATGCACTTGATATGACTGCGGCCAGACTCAATCGTTGGTACAGCGAGGAAAGGCGTCGTTGGATGAGTTTAGTGTGGAAAAACAAGTCCATTAGATTTGTAATCAGATGTGTGGGTGCAACACTTCTTCACTTAATTTGTCCATACAGAGGGGTAGCTTAGGATGTAAAACAACTGTCCTCACAGGAATGGTCCGCATCAATCCTGATTGCGTCAAGTGGATGGGTGGCATAAAGTGAGTGCTGCCTTACCTGACTGCGGGCTGGTCTTTTTGGCCGCCTTCTCCTTCTTGAACTTGGGCACTATGCGAAAGACGCCGCTGCGACTGTTCCTCTTGCCATAACCCAGAGAGTGGTCCTGGTACACAAGCACAATCAACCTATAGCCTTTCATTGAGCTACTCCGCTCTCCCACAACATGGAGCCATCTGCAACATCCCCGACAGCAAACACCGTGCACGGCGGCTTCATAGACTGTCTTTATGCTGCACTACATGTTCATATGAGGTTTGTGCGTGATGCTCACCTCCTCATCATTGGGCTGCAGAATGTGGTAGAGCCACGATATGTCGCCCACTTTTCCCAGTTCCAACTCCACACTCTGCAAGGCACTGGAAAGTTGTTCCTCCTCTGGTGGGTCCAATTGCTGCCAGAAGTATACATATAATTATGACTCTACCTTTTTATTACAGTAGATAACCGACGATTGCCAAGGTAAAATTGTTAATAAAAATGGGAACCTCATTTGTGGAGATTCTGGAGGGTGGACACAGTTGAACAATTAATGTTGTTTAAACAGTAAAAACAAATGGCTGTATCTGCATCTTTATTCCGAATTTCACCATTTATAATTGGGCCTTGTACTACCCCACTGTGTTGAAACTGGTTAAATATTTTTGGTGTATCCCTCCCAGTGAGTGTTTCAACATGTCAACAAGTTCATTAAAATCAAATGAAGATTTTTGAACAATTCTGTATATTACTGAAGGAAAAAAAGGTGAGACCAAAATGATTAACTTTCACCAGAGTTTAACTCAGATTTTGTATAAAAAAAAGCCGGATGTTGTAGTTTGAAGGAAAATGCTGCCTTTATTTTCAGGTAATACATAAAAAATATACCTACATGTAATTATGGCAAAGACAAAATAATCTAAACACTTTAAAAGTAAAAAAATATATATCAATAATGTTTTTTTGTAGTGTATTGCATTATCACGGTCCATTTTGTCATTAACTTTTTGTAAAACGGATCCTCTCTGCATAAAATACAGTGCTCTTTCAGTTTATAATTAAATTTTTTATTTTACATATTAGATAGCAATCAATTAAGCCTTGCGGACATACCAGAGAGACCCGCCCCACAAGAAGGGTTTCGGTCTCGTTGTACAAAGCCTTGACAGTGCTGGCCACCTCTATTGCTGTGTTCCTGGACAGACTCTGTAACGTACATAATGTACATTCATTTGTCAAGTTGATAAGCAGTTCGGTCGAAGGATGAGATTTGTACATTCCACGCGAAAGTATGTGTTAGGTTCACAACAAAATTTGCAGAAAGGAAAGTCTTCTTGACTGAAAAAAACCCCAAAACTATCCACTCCATTTTATCGAGTTGAACTTTATAGAAACATACCCCAACCTAAACAACAAATGCCAAAATATTTGCATATTGTTGCAAAATCTCGACGTGATAGTTATATGATACCTGGATTAAAATTGTTACAATGTTTGATATACATTCAAAAGCACATAGAACAGGGGTGGCCAAACTTTTTGGATCGAAGATCTACTTTTCGATCAACTAACCTCCCGGGATCTACCCTTACCGGCACGCGCACGCACACACACACACACAAATTTAAGATACCTGCTTTATTTTATTTTTTAATTTTTTTTTTTTTGTGAAAATGAGACTGATAAGATGAATAGTGTGCAGTGTATATTAACACAAAAACATATATTACTAACATGTACAAAGACACACAAATGGTTGTTTGTTTTTTTTCTTCTCGACACTCCTCGGATCTACTTGGGACCCGTCTTAGATCTACCGGTAGATCAGGATCTACCTAATGGGCACCCCTGACATAGAACAAAAAAATTAAATTAACAAATTTAAGAAATTAATTATCCAAAACTCCAACTTTAACCACTTAAAAAATAAGTTGAATCAGAGCAACCTGTTGCAAAAATTAAATATTTGACATTGAACAAAACTGTAAGATTTAATCACAAAGTCTATATACAGCATAAATCCCAAAAGTCTAAAATTCATTTCAATGTATATTTGAAAGTTTAAATTAAATGTTTTCAATTAATCTCGTAAAAAAAACATTTTCATCAAGGCCAGGATTTTACCTCAGGGAACTTGGGATGCGTTTTGTTGATGGCGTGCGATGCTGCGTTCACGGCGTGTGCCAACTCCTGCTCCAAGAGCCCGTTGGTCTTTGCGGCCTCACATATCCTGCAATGAAAAAACGAACGAGAATAAAAGTTAAGAGAGGAAAAAAAGAAACAGTTGACTTTTGATATGTACTGTCTTGGATCGTATAGCTACCGCGTGATGAGCTCTTCCGCGGCGCGGGCACACAGCTGCACAGTAGCGGCCTCTTCCTCTGTGGCCAAGTCGACAGACTGCTGCGAGTAGAGGTGAGGCCGCAGAGGGGGCTTGTCGTACTTCAGCTTATCCTCCCACGACTTAAGTGTGTTCTCAAAGGCCTGAGTGGAGGCGAGAGGACGCCGTTAGAAGACAAACCTCCGCTATGACAGCCATCCGATTCCTCTGAGTTTCCTCACCCGGTCTCGTGTGAGCATCTGCGCTCTGTTTTTGTGCTGGATTTTGATGACTCCTGGCGGCTGGATCCACGCCTCCCCGTCAACCTGGATGGGAACTCCCTCGTCGCCCAGGATGGTGATCTTCACTGTTCGGCACTGATTTGCAAAGTATACTTTATATAGACATTCCCTTTTGAGCCACATTTGGGGAAATTCATCAAATTTACCTTCATTGGTCTAAAAATTATTCATTTAATGAGTTACATATGGTTCTTTGTTCGTCGATCGATACATGCGACATATATTGATAGGCAGAGCAATTTAATGCCTTTACCACTAGATGTATACACCTGTTGGCACTCATATAATAGAATAAATAATGGCAGGCTCGCACTGAATAAGTACTGTACATTTGTGAGATGACATCATCATTATTTCAGTTTAAAACTTTTTGTGACATTTTGAATTGTTAGTATACGTTCCTTGGTTCAATAAAGAAATATTGAGAAATATTGCACTACACTGTAATATGGAGTACGTTGATCAAATTCTGCGGACAATAAATACTATTTAGTCATTTTTTTTCTCCTCTTTTTAATGACAGCGATTTTTCCAACCTCTGGAAAATTGAGAATGTTATATAGTCTGTCCTAAGTGATCTCACCTGTGCTATGCGGTGATGTTGCAGCTTGATGACTCTGGAAACAGCCATCTGCATGCTCCCAAACACAGCCACCACTTCCAAGATTTTATCATCAAATGATGGCGCACAGAAAATCTGCGTGGTTTGAGAGATTAGCCGACATCGTCAGTGAGTCAAAAATACTTGGAATTGATACATTATGCAAGTCCGCTCCGAAGCCCAATGGAACAATTCAGTACGAATCGATTTTCTCCCCAGACAGTGTCACCAGTAACTAAGCATACTTCGCATTTTAAAAGCTCATATACTGTACAATACATTGAATTCCTCGTGGTTTTTTTTGTGTTCATGTACTGGTAAGATCTGACCACTAGATGGGGCCATAAGACATTGAGAAGGGGTTGCATTTGCATTTCATCTGCACAACAATGTTTTGTTAGAATACACTCTAAAATGCTATGAGCTTTAAAAAGACAATCATGGCTATACTGTAACTCCCTTTAAGTCTATCAGGGTCACATGAAAGGAGACTCTGGAGTCCTGCCAGGTTCTGACAACTTTCCTGACAAATTTTTCCTCCTGCTTTTATTATCCCTTCTCGCCTCAGTGGAACATTCATTTGGAGTGGACTCACATCATCCTCCTTGGTGCCGCCCCAGAAGTTGGTCCCGCCGGCATAGCTGGGAATGTTCAACACGGCGATACCCTGAAGACTGGGCAGAGGGATGTACTGGCCGTCACACTGGGAGAAATTAACAATTGAATTAATTTCCGGCAGAGGTTCAGGAAGAGATCTCAGTAACAATAGCATTGATTCAATAACCGTTCCTTAGTGTCTCACCTCCAGTTGGACTTTCTGCTCCAGGTTCTTGTAGGTCCTTTGGAGGAGCTCCTTGGTTCCCAAGACGCCGTACCACATCATGTTCTTGGTGCGACTCCTGTGAAATAAATATTTATAATATTTGAACAACTTTTCTCTGAAGATAAGATGACATCTTTTTTTTATTTAAACGCAGCCTGGAAATGGAGGTCAGGTAGTACCAGTGCTGTAACAGAGGCCTATAGCCACTTTCATACTTGTCTGAAATTGTCACTGTTCTGTTCTCAAAGTACCCATAACGTGCATGTTTTTAGAATGTGGGGTTAAACTAAGCAGCCACAGAAAACCCACACAAACCAGGGGCCTGAGTCAAGATTCAAACCCCAAATTTGCTTGACTATGATGCAGAGACGATTACAGCATATTTTCCGACATCAGAAATCTATACCGTATACGTTCGATACAACCTTTTTATTGAGATATTAAGCTAAAAAGTTCACATCTATTCCCACTAGGAAACGATAAGATCAGATAAGAAAACCTTTATTAGTCTCGCAATGGAGAAATTCCTAATTCACAGCAGCAAAGTTATGAAAGGAAGAAGTAGAATAACAAAATATAGGAGCTGCTGGAAAGGCAGCCATTCTTGCGGCGCCATTTTGAAGTCAAAATAACAAAAATAACACAACACATAGAGGACACGACAGTCGTGCAATCTTCACTACTTTTCTGCATATACTTTGTTGTCTGAAACAGTTATAGATGGATCAAAGTGTCCTTTCACCAGTGGATCAGAGACGTCATGCTGAAAATGTGCACACGTCTGCTACGAGCTAAGTTTTGAAAGCAAACACGAAGCTGTAGCGTCCATTGCGAAAAGAGTTTAGTTCACTTCTCCTGACCCACATAATCCGCTTCAAACTCCAAGCCGCGACTCCCAGTTCCACATCCGCATCGGCGCTCCGCGCTAACGTTTCTTTTTTCTCATCGTCGGCTCCTCAAGCCTTAAATCCATCCAGCCGCAAACCGTTCAACAGCACCGATCTCTCTGCCGAACAAAGCGGGGCTGTGAAAAATGCTGCCCATTTCTGGCGCAAGACACAAGCGCCCCGGGACTGTCCAGCAACGACTGTCAAATGGCGCCGACATTCCTCCCAGTCAAAAACAGTGCTGGTATACCCATGCTGCCGAGAAGGCGCAACCAACAAGCACATTGATCATTCCCAGTACGTATTTTTCTGGTGTTTGAACCATAAATCTGGACCACTTGCACATTGTTAATACTTTATGGGCTTTGGCTCTGAACACGACTGTCCGATTTCCGGCAAGTTTCATGGTGAAGGTGCACAAATGTCTTAAATAAATAGAAATGATATTTAACTTGGTCACACCTGCATTTTTCTGGATGTTCCTCGCGCTTGTTGTTGAACTCCAAGGAGATCTTGGCATCAAGTCCGATGCCAAAGTAGTTGTTCATCACACATTTCTCCATGTAGCCCTCTCTGATGGATAAGGAGGAGGGTAGGAAGCTCATACACTTTCTTACACATGTATACAAACACTGGATGAGATTCGGTTCTTACAGTGAGTCCAGGTCAGGGTCAATAAAGGGGGTGGCGCCAAAGGGGTCGATGTTGGCCAACAGCATCTTGCTAATGATAGAGCTTCCTGCTATAGAGGCTGCCAGTCCAGCCCTCAGTCCTACACACACACACACACACACACACACACACACACACACACACACACACACAAACAAACACTTGTATTCACGCAGGTCACCACAACCAATTTGCTAAAGAGATAAATAAATGATTTTCTATGCTAGCATGCTTGCTTTTTGTTGTTCATATTTGTGTGTTAGTGTTTTCTTGGGTACTACTAATACGACAAATAAACGTTTTGGGTGCATTTCAGTTCAGAAGTTGAATCAGAGTAGAACATTTTAGTTGTCTTTTTTGACACAAGTCTTTGTACTTCTACTCAAGTATAGAGTAGAAGTACAAAGTATAGAGTACAAGTATAGAGTAAGTGGGTCAAGTACAGCCACCTACGTGTCTGTATGTGGCAGTGCTTGTGCTACTGTGTGTTTGAGTTTCTACTTTAGCGTGTTTTTGTGCATAACCACATTGACTGCAGGTGTCCAGATCCGGTCCGCCATATTTTTTGTGGCCCACATGTACAAATCATGTGTGTCAACTTCCATGAACGTTGCTAAAATGTTTACCATTATTTTAAATTGTCATTTGTAATGAATACTTTTTTGTTACCCTTCTTATAGTAATTTGAACAATAATTGAACAAACGACCCTCCTTGACATCTGATTTTAAATCTAGTAATCAATCAATTTGCTGTGGATTATGAAATAATACAATGAGTCAAATTTATTTGGATTAATTTGAGATTTCACCATCATACCGTGATGCAATAATTTGACACCCCTGGTGTATGTGAATTTGCAAAAAGTGAACCACAGATACAATGCCTGTTATAATGTGTCTATTAGTGCATTACATGTGCCTGTTTTAGCATACATATTCATATACTGCTTGTGTGTCATTTGGCATCTGTGTACGTTGCCTGCGCAAGTGTGAATGTGCCTATTTAAACAGGCACAGTTTATGCACAAGCGTGGGTGTATGCATACCTGGACAGATAATGCGCGTGTTGAGCACGGGTAGGTTCTCCTTGCTGGTGGTGAAAGGTGTAATGCTGAAGGAACTGTACGACTGTGTGCTGCGACTCACCCTCCTCTCTGTGGGAGAACACACACTCTTGACCGCTACGTGCGCGCGCGCGCACACACACACGCACGCACGCACGCACGCACACACGCACACACGCACACACGCACACACACACACACACACACACACACACACACACACACACACACACACACACACACACAGACACACACGCATCAAGTATACAGACAGCCAAAGTCTGTCCAGATATTGACTATAGCAACAATAATTTTAATATGATAGAAGAATCCGCTGTTATGTCTTTAAACTAAGCAAGATGTACCCTCTAACACTCAGTGGGTTCAACAAAGAAATGGGTAATGTGAGTGCATGGTTTGTTTTGATCTTTCAAAGTAAACATTGATTATTTATCCATCCATCCATTTTCAACACCGCTTAGCCTGAAAGAGGTCCCAGCTGACTTCGGATGGAAGGCAGACTACACCCTAAACTCGTCGCCAATCAGTTGCAGGGCATATAAAGAGACAAAGAACCATTAACGCCCAAATCCACGCAGTCACTGAATGGGAACCGGTCCCTTACAAGTCAGGCGAGTCTACTACTACACCATGAGCGACTAAAACTCTGCTTATCATTTTTAAATACTTCTTTCTATAACTTTTGTTACAATGTTACTTAAAACATTGCCTATCTGGTTGAATACATTTATGATGCTGACAGTTTGACCTTGGAAGAGTTTAGTTTTATTGACCTGTACTGTACTCCTATGGGGAACTGATATCACTCACTTTCTCGTGTTCTACTGGCTGCAAAATGAGTGGAAGGAAGGAAGGAAGGCAGTGGCTGCAGGATAAACAGGAAGAATTTCTACTCCAAAGACAATAACACATCCTGTTGGCCACACAACGGTGTGAATGTGCATGCACATATTTATATTTATAACTTCTATATGTGATTCTCTTGCTAGTTAATAGACGAATGTGCTGCTTGATGTTTAAAGTTTCTTCAATCGTGATGTATGACGACAGCAAAAAACGTTAGACACAAATGTTGACACGATGTAAAAAATAGAGTTAAAGCTTAAAACTTTACTGTATGTGTACAATATGTATGACAGGAAAAGCAATTTGCGTCAGCTACAACCACAAGGGGGAATTCTATATGCTGTGTTATTTCCTTTTGAATGCCGCACAGTGTTTCATGTTGTTCTTGTGCTGAACAGCTTGTATCCATCTTAAACAAACAAACATACAGAAAAAAAAGATGTATTTCGTGGTGAGACGTAAAAGAAAAAGCCTACGTGCTAGGGCTTCTAGCTCCTTGGTGTCCTCATCCTTCTCGCTGTCCCGGTTCTCCTCCTCACTCTCCTTGCGGAACTCCAGCGGGGATGTTGGCTCGGATTCGTCCACGTTGGCATTCTGCTCGTCCACCACTGAACATACAAAAGACATGTATTGTATGTACAGTATTGTATTTTGTGGAATAATAATAAATTGATGAATATTTAAACGCATTAAAATGCCAATTTTTAAAATAAAATATGTTGATGTATTGATATAAAGCACAATAATACCAAATATAATATTTTCAAATAAAGCAGTCATGACAGCATGCGAAAGTGTGATGATAACCATAGAAACTGAAATTGAGTCAAAGGAAAAGGAGCCGCTGCCGCTCACTGAGGTGGAAGATCTGCAATTATTCATCCACTTTCGATAATGCTTATTCTCATTCAGGGTGCAGATGAGATGCAGTCTATTGCAGTTGACTTTGGGTAGGAGACTGAGTCCACCAAGGACTCATCACCATCCAATCACAAGGCTCATATAAACAATCACTCACATTCCCACCAACAAATGATTTTGAAATGATTTGAAGAAAGTATAAAACCCACCCAAGCGTGGGAACGACATGTCATAGAACCCGGAACACCAGAACTGCGACACATATGTGCCAATAACAGTACCTATAAAACCCCACTAGGTGACAGTATAAATATATATATCACACTTCTGTCTTCCCTCTCAATAACATATGCTTCTTCAAAGAGTCAATTGTTTTATATCAGTTGCATTTTGACTAAAATATGATCAAATGTTACCTCTCTCTGCGTGGTCTATGACCTGCCGCAAAGCTTTCTTCATACTGTTGGCCCTCAACACCAGCTGCTCCCGACTTTTGAAGAGCACCTGCGGGAAAGCGCCACCGCTGCCACTTTTCTCCGTCTCCTCCTCTTCCAGCTTCTCCTTCAGTGCCGTCAGGCTGTCCTCACTGGCGACCTCCTCTTCCGGTTTCTCCTCTTCTTCGCCCTCCGTCACCTCCTCGTCCTCCTGCTCCTCCTCAACGATAGGAGGAGTGGCGTGGGGCAGTGGAGGTAGGACCTGGCACTCAGTGTTGAGCGTTTGGAGGAGGGAGTCCAGTTTCTCATTCAGGATGGCACACTGTAAGGAGGTGACATACGAGCAAACTGAATGCACTTGATGCAGGTGTACCTAATATCATAATGTTGGAGGCTTTTTTCTTGACGCACCTTGAGAGACATGGAGTCACACTCCTCAGCATTCTCTGTGCTTTTTTCATAGGCTTTCCCGACTTTGGTGACAAAATCCCTTACTGTTTCACACAGGATCCTGAAAAAGATAACTTTAAATCAAAAACACTAAAAAGGAAGATACATTGATGTGCTCATATAGAAATCAAGGAACTATACAGAGTTTGCACTGTATAAATACCAACAGATTACACTGTTATTCCCTTGTTATTTCGAATATAGTCTACCTAAGATTTTATTGGATTTGAAGCTTTATAATCAATCAGAGACATATCAACTTTTGTTTTCTGAGCATTCTACATGCATACATACAAGCATATATGGCAATAAAGATGACCTTGACATTGACCTTCAAACATTGCTTTTGGAAGAGTGGGGAAAAGGTAGAAGCACTTTTTTTCTTCACTTTTAGTCACTATTCATGGCGGCTTAGGATGCATAAACTAATTAATTTTTGAAAACATTTTTTAGTAATTTGCCATATTAATTAAAAGCCCACCACAAACGACAATACCAAAATGTCATCACTTCTCTAAAGTTAGAATTTCAACATCTTTGACACCAACAGGACTTCGATTCGATCAGGCTTTCTACCTTGTGAAATCTTTGTGCCTTCAGACTAAAAAGTGTCAAACGATGAGTTCTGCACCAAACAGCTGTGGGGATTGACTCCACAGAAAAAGACATGAATATCTAAATTTGTCAAAAGTGACGCAAGAAAATTTAGCGAGGCATATACTGTAGTGTCCATTTTGACTTCAGCCAAATATGATTAAGTGCCTGACACTTATCTAGCTTGCTGAACCCTTACAGGGACAGCGGTTACTACAGTGGACAGCGTATCATGTTATCAGGTTACAAGGTGCATGAAAGGGTTAAAAAGTCGACTCAAAAAATGTTGAAAAGGACAGTGGTGTTTGTTTGCGCTGCAAATGGATATTAATAAACAACTTTTCATGCCAATGTTCATCCCGTTGCACCGCGCTCATCAAGACTTAATGGCCGACCGGCGCCGATCTGGGCGTCTCAGTGAGTCACTTACTTGGCGGAGGAAATGACCACAGAGTGCTGCTCCGAGTTGAGGATCTTGGTGAGATGAGTCGCCACGGAATCTTCGTAAGCTGAAATGTGAAACTGGAGTACACGTAGTTGATTAGTACATCTTCCATTTGTGTATAAAAATGGAATCAAGTTACACGTCTGTTGGTGTCTGCATACTACCTGGCAACCGTCTGCACCCTCGGGCGTGGCGGGGCAGCTGTGCTTAGGAGGGATCTTGATCTCGTAGGTCATGATGCTCCAGCGGTCCAGCATCTTGGTGCTGGCTCGCTCCAGCTTCTCCAGGGTCTGCGGTAACTGCGTGTCGTCGTCGCAAGACGGGCCCCAGCCCAGCACGCGCGCCAGGTCGTTGCCTGTACCCAGCGGCAGTACTCCCAGCTGGCACTGGAAAGTATTGCGACGGCGTTGCGTTGGCGTCGCAAAGTAACATTTTGTGCATTGCTTTGTGTAATTTGTTGAGAGACCACCTCAAAATTTGCCTATAGACGCCGCATGTTGGTGACAAAGCACTTTTTCATATCAGACAAGGCAATGGTCTGACGAAATGAAGCTTCTCCCTCACCTCAACGCAGTTCTTTGACGCCAACATGCCACAAGATGGTGCCAAAGAAATTATTTTATATTATACATGGCTTTGGCTTGAGCAGTAAAATAGCAGTTAGGTGACATTTTCTGTGGATAACAGAGGATAGAATTACTCGATGACTGGAAAACATGAGCTAAACCTTGTGCCACATTTCCCGAAGTAGAGGGATTTATTTACTCAAAGTGAAAATGTGGGGAGACATCTGTTCGATATTTATTACAGTGGTACTTTGACTTGCCCCAAAAACATGTTTTTCAACCATCAAGCTATCGCTTGGTTGATTATTTTTTTCTCTGTGTTGAGAGCCAAAATTTCTGTTATGAACCAAAGTCGAATGTGTAGAATTCAGTGTCATCTAGTGGTGAACTAAAAGAACGCAACGACCGAAGCTGGAAGCGCATCAATTTTAAAAGCACATGCACTACAGTGCCTTACATTTCGCAAGCCTACCACCAATTTCTTCAGCTGAGGTGCACATAAACGGACTATGATTCACTCAAGTGATGGAGTAAGTGCGTGGCATTTGTTACACATGCTGTAGTCATGATGTTGAGGAACTATTTTCGTTTGTCCTCTGATGGCAGGGGTGTCATTTTTGTCATGGGACACATTTTAGTTACCGTTTCACTTGCAAGGCCGTTATGTATGATACCACTTAAATAAGTCAATAATAATGTTTTTTTTCAACATTGGTTTTTGGTATCAATAAAATGCTTACACCAGATCTCTTATTTATTACATGTGAGAATTTAACATTTTGGTAGAAATTTTAGCAAACATCATTGAATTCGACGTGTTTGATTTGCTTTTGCGGGCCACATACAGTGATGTGCTGGGCCAGATCTGGCCCCCGGGCCTTGGGTTTGACACCAACGTCTTAGGGTATCTGCAGTATTGACGATGACAACGTCATTTCATTAACACCCCTTCTTTCATGACGATGGCGAAATAAGCGTGGCTCTTTGATGACTAAAATACAACGTGATGTATGTGAGTTTTTGTTAACGAGACGATAATGGACAAAATTGGTAGCATGTGCTCTGTCAGACATTCAAAATGCATGACATCGCTTCCTGTTGTGCATGTAATCTGTCTGTCAAAAAATATCAGCAATGCTGCTGCAACCTATCCTTGTCTGGGCACCTCTACCACCTGGCCGGCACGCAGGACACACATACACACACTTGTGCAACGCAACATTTCTGCGGTCAAAACTCACACACACAAACACGCTTTCCATTGATGGACCATGCACCATACTACATGATTATGTGGTGTCCACTGCAACGTTTTCCATCTATTATTTAACTAGTTTTTACAGTGATATACTGTATATTGTACAATGTCTTTAACGGATTAGAAATGCAAAAGACTATTTCTAAGTTTTGAAGGATCTGCAGACATTCATTATTATCAGCGAGTCACCTTACTGTGGGTAAGGCCATTATTCGCACAGACACATCTTTTGTATTGTACAAAATATGAGTGAGGTCAAGTGAAAGTGGAGTTAAAATTATGGGAAAAATTGGAGGCGCATGGAGAGTCGGTCCATGACTTCAGTCTTTAGTGAATGACAGTTCTTTCATTACCTGCTTGTGTAGGTTGAGCTTGTCAATTTCCGACAGCACCCAGCCCACACTGCCGTCACCACCACACACTAGGATTCGGAAGTTGTCAAACTTCTGAAAGAGGCGGAGACTGAAAAACAGAGAGTGTGTGCAGAAAAATCATTCTTGATTCTTTGGTAAGTGTTTTTGATGTATGACTGTACATTTCTATTTCTCAATACCAGTGATTCCCAATCTTGACTGAGCCAAGGCATATATTTTAGGTTTGTAAAATCTCGCGGCACATCACCAAACAATAACGTCACAAAAAGTGGATACGCATGACAATTATGTACAGGTATGTACTGCCATTTAATAGAAGATCATTTATTTGTTCTGTCTGTCACTAATGTACTAAATGAATAGGTTTCTGAACAATTAAATGATATTTGATAAGAGTTCGCTGGTTAGTAATCACTGGTCTATACAGTCCCGTATAAAAACTCACAAGACACATCATTAGGCACACTTGCACAAACAAATGAGATGCAACAATGGAGCTTTTAGTTTTGATAGAGACTTTTATCATCAAATTTCATCACATTGTGCTGGTGCTCCGAATGAAGGCGTCACTCAGTTTGTCATGCTCACCCTAGGTGTGGGCCGCCATTGACCAGGTCGAAGACTTGTGCTGGGTTGAGCAACTGCTTAAAGCGTCGCAGGAACTTGACTCCTTGGTTGTCACCACTTTTGGAGTTGACGAAGACCAAGAGGGGACTGGCACACGACGGGGGACAGGTGGCCTTCCAAAAACCTAATTGGACATTTAGAGAATAATAATTAAGGTATATGAAATAAACAATAATACTAAAAAGTATTTAGCTTGTACAAAACATATTATTATATAACATATTAAATTATGTACATTATATGAAGCAAAATTAGGCAGCTCAGGCAGCTACTGTGTATATATATATATATGTGTATATATGATATATATATATAAATATATATATCAGCATTCCACAAACGGTGCTTTGGCATCATTTCCCAATCCTTCTCTCAAAGATGGATGGATGGAGGTGGGGCTGAGAGGAGAGGGAGTGAGGCATGGACGGGGGTAGTCACGATGCTACAGCACGTGCTGCCGTCTCCCCCGTCAGCCAATTACGAGCAACGCCCCCACCCCCTGCATCAAGGCACATGGGGGCCCTGGCACGCAAGAATGTGAAACAAGAGAGAAGGAATTCAAAGTGACTCACCCACTTTTAGCTTTCCACTTATCCTCCTTTCGTTCAAAAGGATTGCCCATTGTTCATATCTCTGTCGCCATTGACCAATTAGCTGACATTAGGCTTTTTATACACTCAATGTTGTGTGTGTATGTGTGCATGTGTGTGTTTAACAGAAATTCAATCCCACTGTCTTATCAGGTGGTGATTCCCATTGAGAAGGGCTTTGTATAATATAGCTCTGTTTTGGATAGACACAAACAGATCAACATTTGAGTTTGGATCAATCAACAACACACACATATTGTATGTGCTGGGTATTCAGAGATGGGGGATTTGAGTTGGACTTTTAAGAACTTGACTTGCTTGCCCAAAATTTGGAAATGACTTGACTTGATTTGGGGCTTGCTATCGAAGTGACTCGACTTGACTTAGACTTGAGACACATGACTTGTCATCTTTGTTTATCGTTTGGAATCTGCATTTGAACACAGTTTAAACCCAGTCACTTGCTGGTGTCAAGTGGTGACGCAAACAGAAAAAAGCAATTGAGCAACCAGAGGATCGTTAATTTGAATTAATTGATTGTCTTGTCGATGACGTGGACAAACACAGGATGGCAAAATGATTGATCTGCATCTCACGGAATGAAGACATGACGTCTAACTTTAGTCGTCGTTACAAAACACACAGACAGGTCAGCTGACATTAGTTTGGCTCACGATCCTCCCCTCACCCTCTCTTTCATAATAAGGTGAAGCGTTGTGCACTACGAAATTAGCTTCTATGCACCAAAACATACATGCCAACAGCTGAATATCAAAGAAGCAAAATGACATGTTGGTAACAGTCAACTGTAGAGCGAAACGATAGACTACACACCATGGAGACCCTATCTTGAAATGAAACAATTTAAAAAAATCGATCGTAATTTCAAGCATAGACATCGATACATCCAACTTAGTCAAAAATAGAGAGAACTGTTTTGATCGCAAGCATGTCCGCCATATTTGATGTGGCAGCGCCCCTGCAAACTACCGCACGTCAACTTATAAAGGATATCTTATCTTATCTTAAGCTTTAAGTACCAGTATGTAATAGGTTTTAAATTAAATGATAATATGTGCTTACTCCCACATTCACATACAGCATTCAGTCAGCATTATCAACACATTAACATTGTACCACTCAGATAAACGCTAGTGTGAAAAAAAAGACATTATTTTCATCTTTTAAGTGTGGACATTCATTTGACATATGTAGTTGTTTTTCTTTGCCATTTTAGAGATGTAAATGTTCATAACATTTTTTGAGATAATGTATTTTTCATCATATGTTCAGTGGAAAACAGGATTTTATTATCATTCCAACATATGTTGTGACTGAGCAAGATTTTTTGACTAGACTTGGTGGAAATTTGGTGACGACTTGACTTGTTTGATTTTTTTTTGGTTCCTCCACAATTTTTCTGGCAGTATTGTATTTACGATAACAATGGCAGCTAACGGGTTTAAGTAGATTGGTGTGCTGCCTTGCTTCAAAATCCTTATGGTGACAAAGAAAAAAAATAGACCAAGCAGCACCTCCTAATGTGAATAACTTGAACGCTGGGGCACTAGTACGTCAGGGTACCTACCTCTCTATATTAGAGACATCGATGGAGCTAATTTGGGAGGCTTTTGAGTTTTCACCATAGTGTGTGAGCTGATCATCGTACCTTCGTTTGAAGCAGCAGATTTTGAGCCACTCGTACTTCTTCAAATTTGTGCAAAAAATTCAAGAGTGATGGCTGACGCTAAAATGCAAAGCTTTCGAGTTTTTAACATGGTGTGTGGCCAGAGCATGAGGGATTACTTTGATGGTTCATCATTAAAAAAATGAAGCTCTACAAAGGGTGTGAGTTGTGAGTGTGTTGCCTACCATCTGAGTCAATGCTGTTGAGGGCCGTCGGGGGGATGATGGATACTTTGCACTGACCAAGAGGACACTTACGAGGGAACATGTCCATGCAGGCTGTATGTACCTGGAGTCAAACACACACACACACACACACACACACACACACACGCACACACACACACACACACACACACACACACACACACACACACACACACACACACACACACACACGCGCACACACACACACACACACACACACACACACACACATGAAGCAATAATTTTTGATTGTAGTGTGCTGATTTGAGAAAAAGTATTCTGTGCAGTAGAACAAAAATGGCCATCTTTGGGCTGCCAACTTAACATGGTGGAAAGGTCTATGTTTCCCAATGATGCTCGGAGCTAATTTTCCAGAGCTTCAAACCTTGTGGCAGGGTCACCGTGGCAAATAGAGCCAAGGTGAGATATCAGATTGCTCAAAACCCCCTTGTGATTAAAATTAATTTTGGAATTAAATATCCCCCACATGGACACGGGTCACTGATCACACCCCTCTTGGGCCTGGAAGTATTGGACGGGCCTCCCCAAAGAGGCAACCTGGGTCCCGCTGTGATGAGCTCAACAGCTGTGGGAGTGGCCAAGGGTGTCGAGTGCATTGAGAGCCACCAAAGCCAGGGTCCTTGGCAGTGCTACCCCCAGCTACAAAAGTTGGCTCTCGTGATGTGGAATGTCACCTCTCTGACAAGGAAAGTGGACATAATCGGGCTTGCGTTGACACACAAATGGGCTCGAGTACCAGTCCGCTTAAAAAGACTCTATTCCTCCCTGGCGTTTCTCACAGTCCGGGAGGTTTCATGCATATGTCTGTTGTTCGTCCTCAGCACCAAACAGCAGTTCACAGTACCCGACAATACTTTGAAGACTTCTCCACATTTCCACCCCGTGAGGAAGTAAAATCTGAGGAAAGTGGGGCGGGGTTTCCTATCCTCACCGGATAAGGTCACAGAGGTGGTAAAAAAGCTCCACAGCGACAGGGCCAAGGACAACTCTGGACACGCTGGGAAGACTATGTCTCCGCTATGCGGGGAAGACTATGCCTCAGCCTTCCCCGCTTAAGCTGCTGCCCCTGTGACCCGACTCCAAGTAAGTGTCAGAAAATGAATGGATAACAAGAAAATCTACATGTGCAGGAGGGAAAATATAAGTTGCCCTTTAATTAATTTCAGACTTTTTTCCCCCCCATGTTTTTTCCACGTGACAGATGTCTTACCATAGCTTTACACCAGAGGCAGCGCCAGTCCTGCAGCCTCAACACACTGCCGCATGTCTTGTCACACACGGCACACTTGGCACTGACGGGCAGGTTGCCCTCCAGCCACTGGTGAGGCATCGCAATCTGTTGTCCAAACATAGAGACACACATCTTACTACCACTACTGATCATTATCGTGTTGTTTTAAAAAAACAAAAACAAAACAATACTGCATTATTCTTATTCCATGATTATTAAGCCCACTCAGTGGACTTCATACAACACATATACACACTTACCCCGTCCTCATCCTCAATGATGTCCTTGCCGATGGAGGCCAAAGTTGTCCATTTGCAGTTGTTAGTGGCTCTAACTGCGCAGCGTTTGTGGGCCTTGAATTTGCACACTGAAATGCCCCCCCCCCCAATAAAAAATATCACTAAAACATATTGTGATTGTGAAATGACATAACCATCAAGCCAGGATTGTGGATTTATGCATCCGGTACTCTGATCCATCAAAAATGGACCTTTTCATTATAGTTTACAATGTATAACCCCCGCCAAGGACGATATGAAACCATAGAAGTCAAGACGGAGAAAACCTTAAATGGAAGGAGGGCAGTCATAATAAGGTATACACAAAATCTAATAGCATCCAATACAAGAGCTGGATCAAAAGTACATTTTTACAAATAACTCTGATTAGGAATTCAATTCAGATTAGATTTACTACTGTGGTTGTAGCTTGCAGCACTGTATAACCGCACTGCATCACATTTCAGAAATGTATTATTATTGCTCTATTTTCCATGATTTTTGAGCCTTATTTCATATACATGGCAATTATTCTTTTAATTCATTCAAATTCATGTACATGACATTTTTTTTGTCACTTTACAGGGTGTTTAATATCAAAGGGTATTAAATGCCTTTGGTGAGATGCAGTTAAGAGAGAAATACATTCAATCAATTGTTTTACGCATGAAAACAACACAATTAAGTTAAAAGTTCACACCGCAGGCGGCACTGAATAGGAAACATGAAGATAATGTTTCACAAATATTTTACGTGCAGTTAGGCAGTATGAATAAAACATTGACCCTACCTCCATCAACTGCCCCTACTCCCAAACACACATACTCACATATGCTGGTCATTCAGTAAACTCAAAACAAATATCGTACGGTAAACTGATATCCGGGAGCAGTGATCAATGTTTCAGTCTAGTCGACTGTTAAACATTGTTAGGAAGTATTAGCAAAGCATTAAGACAATGCACAGAACATGATAGCCAAAACATCCTTTCTGTGTGGCACTGAAATGGAGTCTTCATTGTGTGTGCGTGTGTGTGTGCGTGTGCGCGTGTGTGTGTGCGTGTGCGTGTGCGTGTGCGTGTGTGTGTGTGTGTGTGTGTGTGTGTGCGTATGTCTGTGGGTGTTTCAGTGGGTGTATACACAAGTGCGTTTGTGGCCAAGGAGCGCAAATCAATCTCTGCCACGACAGCCGGGCGAAGAAATCGAAGGGAAATCCGAGTCGATGATTGCTGCGAGACACTTGTGCAATTTATGTGAGCCTGTCACTTTCTCTTTCAAATTTTCTTTTTCACTCTTTCTCTCTCCCTCTCTCTCTGTCATCTCTCTCTTCTCTTTTAACATGCGCGCGTGCACACACACACACACACACACACATTTGTCCTTTATGTCCGTTAACAGCATCTAGGCCTATTATCATTCCACAGCCGTACAACACTATGAATAACAGTAAATATTTTGTATAAGTATAAGCTACAAAAACACCACTTATCAATCGCATCCATATACATAACCCATCCATGAGATTGATGCGCTCAAAGTACATGTAAATGCAAAATCTTAACTTGTTGATGATGTAATGTTGCCTGCTGTGAAGTGGGCACTTGGAGATCAACTTCTACCCACGAGTGTGTGCCAAGGTGTGACAACACACCTGATTTTAGCTGGTCTAAGGTCGAGTGAACTTTCTGTTCCCAAGTTGCCAGGTGTTTTGGGGGTGCCTAACAGAAAACGCCCTTGGTTCACCGGAACACCAAGCGAGGTGAGGTCTGCCAAATTCTCAAACACGGTAAACTAGACTTACCCAGGCCAAAAATTAAAGATGACAAAAATAGGGCTCACGGTGTTAACATGATTGAAATGTGTCAGTCATTAAATGGATAGTGTGGCAATTGTGCAGAAATTTAATTAGTATTCAGACACAACACGTGCACCCACACTCAGGGGAGCATCAGGTAAATGAGCGGTCGAACGGGGGGTGCGGGTGATGCTCACTAAGTTCTGCTTCCTGTCACTGACACTTTACACCACTCAGAAATATGGGGTCACAGACGTGATCGTCTGCTGGAAGATTACATTAACGCGGAGAGATGTGTGAAAAACACAAGTTGATGCTCATGCAGTAGCTAGCAGGCAGACAAGTGTTTATAGCAGGTCACACTATTTTTAACTTCATGACAAAAGTTTGGCGGATATGCTGCAGTATGTATGCCACGTTGGAATATAGACAACAGTGACATCACTTAGCGATTCAAATTGAGATACAAATTAGCAGGAATCAGAATTTTTAGAATTCTAATCAGGACGAATCACAGCATATCATTGTGTGGATTATCACAGAATGATGCCTGAACTGCAAATTTATTGTAAAATGGATTTCACTGAAATGTAATCTTCTTATTGCTCAGAATGGACAAGCTTTCTTATTTCAATCAAGTTTCCAGTTTTAGGTTATCATCACACTTTAACCTGGTTAAAAAAAAGCCTAAGGACAAAAAATATTCTTCAAAGTTTATCCTTTGGATGTCACACAAGATTTGCTGACAACTCATCATGATGGTTTAAACATCAAGGGCTCAATATCCGTGTCCAAGTCTGGCTTGGCAAGCTGTCTAACTCTGCGTGGAGGGTTGCAAGCTGACGCAGAAAAAAAGGGCCGTTTGCGCTGTTCTGGGTGTGAACACAGCAGACTAGATTCATTGCCAACTGAAGCAACTTCTCCCAATCCCTTTAAATGTGGCATACTGATTGTCCTTGACAGGACAGAGCAGAAGAAGAAGCAGGTTTGTATGCACAAAGTATGTTTAGAAGGAACTGCAAGAAGGCCCTATGGACGGATGGTGTAGCGATGACTGATGAGTTCAGATGAAAATAAAGCCCTAAATGTAGAGAGCAAAATATTACCTCTCTCATGATAATAAAATAGAATTGTATAACACCACAAACTACAACCACATTAATAAACACATTAAGTTACTGCCAACATTGAGCATTTTTATCATAGTATAATAAGAATTTACTACGCAAGCCCTTTAGTGCTTCTCAGATTATGCACGTGTACCAAATGAAGTGTCAGGTTTTTATTGTTCACACAAATATATCCACTGTGTGGGGTTTTTTTGTCAGGTCTTTGACAGTAAAGGTGTGTTTACATACCTTCGCAGGAGAGGCCGTGAGACGTGACCCCAGACAAGCTATCTTTGCAGACGTTGCAAAAGGTGGGCCGTGCGTGCGAGCAGGCGTACCAGTTGTGCATCCCTGAGAAATGTTCCACATTAAACTGAGCCGTCTGGCAAAGGAGAGGTTAAAATAGGTTGGCAGCACCGGGATAGCGGGTACAATCAGACAACAAGGCAAGCACAGTGCACATCATTGCCCTTGCAATACAAGCCTAAGTGTAGGAACACAGGATGGGCATCAATCATCAATTAACTAATCATGAAGAATTTTGTCAATACAGTAGTATGCAATTTAATGTCTTGAAGTAATGCATGCCTGATGGATTTCACTTTAGGGTTGAAACCAGCAGAGAGGCTGTTGATTCAATCTCAACTAATTTGCTGTCTTAAAATAAAACAACATGACATCAACTGTGGGAAGCTGAGCTGTATCCAAGTGGTGCGTAACTCATTATTTGGCTCAATACGACACTATTGTGGGAAGAAGTGTTCAAAAAATAAAATCATGGATTCATTTAACTGTTAATTTTCCACACACTGTAGTAGGGCTGTACAATATGGCTAAAATTTAACCTCTGACATTCCAGTGTACTAAATCTTTTGCCAGAAGTTTTGATATTACTATGGGTCTATTTAAAACTAAGTATTTTTTAAAGAGAAAAAAATAGCAATCCAAAAGGATGTGGAAAGTGTAGTTTTGGTGTTTTTTGTTAGAACTTACTGGCAGCCATCAACATTAACAAAGTCAGCACTAAATTCAGATTGTTATCAATCCATATCATCTTGGTAATTTGGAAATGATAAATATGGTAATGTACTGTTCTAAAAGCCAACATATGTGTACCATCTGTATATACTACACAGCGAACACAGAAGTGTATTTCTTGCATGTGTGGCTGCATGTGTCCCTCCTCCCTCTCGCCCTGTGCAAAACAATTATCATCTGCTGGTATTCACAGTCAATCAACGGCAAACTTGAAAGGAGGAATTTGGTTAGTTGAACTGAGATTTACATGCAACAAACGTGGCAAGGCCACGTGACTGATATCGTCATCATTTCGATGAAAGTATCTTGAATGTTCATCGATCGATTTTGATACATTGCCGAGCCCAACATCATAGGCAATCATAAAAGTGTACCCAAATCCTTCATGTTGTATTACAATTAATTTTAAAAAATTGAAATGTAATTGCGGCACACCTGTGGCTTTTCAAAAAAGTGAGAAGGGGCTAAAAGTATTTCCCACTGGAAATGGCTAAACTAAATCCGGTAACTTTACAAAGATGTCAACATACAGTACATCTTTTATTAAATTAAAATACTGTAATAACATTGACCTGACCATGGACAGCAAATGCCCCACCACAATAGGAATGTAAGAAAAATGCTCAAAACTTGGCCCATGAATGTTGCATTAGTTTGAAGCATTTCAAAAAATTAAGAAATTTGCCATTTTGGACCAAATCAAACAACTACAAACAAAAGTCACTCGCCCGTCTTTTCACAAAATAGGAGTTCCATTCTATAGCCAAGTACCAATCAAATCTAATAACCTTGACAGCGAGTAAAGTAGTCTGCCACTAAATTATTTTGTCATTGGCTGAGTTTGTCCATGAAATAATGACAACACTGGGCATCCACCAATCAACCCTTACCACTGACATAATTTTACCCACAATGCTTAGCTTCCAGCGCCATCATCGAGGGCACGTATGCAAAAAGGAAACACAAAGAAAAAGCCTTATCCATTATTAGTGTGATCGGTGATGGGTCTATTTATGGCTAGTTTGGGGAAAAAAAGGTCCCTATTAGAATACCTGTCCATTACATTGGAACCAGTGTTTCAAAGTCGTTATATAGAAAAACTGAAGTTGATTAGAGAGGAAGAAGATGGAAAAACGCAGACTCCTCCAATAAACTTTCAAAATCAGACTTGTCAAATGAAGCCAACATCATTAAATACTGAAGAAAAAGAGTGCCTGCACGTGGGGGGACTCTGATCCTGTCAAGAGCCTGGAGTCTTATAATTGCTAATTTTGTATCTGGACGGGTGAAGGATGGCGGCTAGATCTTTGTCTCGTGGCAGAAAAGGTTTGTTTATTTTGATTGACACAATTCGTTAATCACTACTTTAATGGTATAAAATGACGTTTATTCAATCTTTTGTTTCCGGATAGACCCGTCTTGCTGTATGGCGTTGAAGCTTTTCAAACTTGCACTGTGCTTGCTAGCTGCGAACAAAAAGACTCGCTGGTTTGTAATGCATTGCTCAATGTTGTGATTATGAAGTGAAAATGTGAACACAACTGATTAAAAATGCTCTATTTCTTATGTCTAGGTGACCGAATAAGCACAGCTGTTCACCATTGTTACCAACACAGAACAGACTTAGTGACTATTTTGCCGCTCGACCTTGATTTCAGTTGCCGGCCTGACCTCAGGCTGCACACAACATGCAAATGTGACGTCACACCGTAGAGGTCTATAGTACGATACTCTTTATACATCATCTTTATTAGGTATTCATTTAATGGTGTGGAATTCTAGATGCAATGGCTGTGTGAATGTGCATAACGTCATCACAATTAAAGAAAGTGATACAAGTCTAAAGTATAGTTTCAAACAAAATATTTTTTTAAATTTTAAGAAGGTAAATAAAACTACAACCTGCTTTCTTTGCACTCAAAAAATAGTAATAATTTTAAAAAATTGACTAATGTGCCACTACAGTCTTCAACAATTGGACACCTGTTTAGCAAGAGCTTGCACTACTGGGCATCAGCATGTAAACGTGTAATGTGGGCGTTGAGCTTAACAAAATTTTTTTGTATTCACGTGAAACTTACTTTGATGCACACACGCACAATAAAGCACAGCTGACATCTTGAGCGTGTGAAATGCCATGGCGTGCGTGTGCATGTGTGTACCCCGTGTGCGAGCTCTGGGGGTGCAGCTGCATTGCAGTGCACAAAACAGAGACGGCAAGATGGAGGAGGGGGGTTGCCCTTATATAAGATTTCCCTCTAAAATCACAGGCACTTTTGCATGTGACGCTGTACCCCGACACTATCAACACTTTCCTTTATTATTTAAAACTGGAAAAAACAGCCTCACCAGCAGTGTCCCACATTGGGGATTAAAAGTTATGTGAGTTGAATTATATTATAATCAACACACATGTTTAAATCTGGGCTTTTGGATCGTGCTGCTGCTATGGGACTTCTCCGCGTGGGTCACTAATAGGTCCAAGTCTCCACTGGAGTTATTTAAAAGCCCTATGGATAGCATAAATACATTTTCCATGGATGGGTGTCCTTACCTCGTAATGCTCTCTGGACTGGACGGACTTGAGTGAGCTGATCCAGTCCTCCATCTCTTTACGGTTCTCGGCACAGAGAATGAGCCTACGGAAAGGGGTGATCACCTGGAAGAGAGGAGGAGGAGGAGTAGATGAGGAGACAGATGCTTTCCTCTCCGCCAGTGCGACTGAGAGGAGAGAGTGTTCGTGTCTGTCTTTAAGGCAGGGAAAAAGATGAGGAGCCCCCACCTTCCTCTATCCAACCCGCTCAACATCTCTTTCTCTCTCTCTCTCTGTCTGTCTGTCTGTCTCCAACCCATCCCCATTAATGCTTGTTCTGTCATCTCCTAACACCTTCTTGAGTTTGCTCCAAAACAACTACCCCACCCCCCGACTCCGCCACCACCACCCCCGACAGATACACTACACAACCTCTCAGCTCTACATTACTTATTGATGCATTCCCTCATCCCGTCACGCTCTTAATCCTCTCACTAAGACTTAACGATATCATGCTGTCTCAATAATAGAAAAAACAGCAAAAAAAAAAACACCCATCATAAATTAAATACACGGTAATTACTCCAACGAAACCTACATGGTCGAAAATACCCCCTAGTGTGAAAAAAATCTTCATGCATTAACACCATTCCCACTTTCCTGCCCCCCATACAACAAAAGAAAACCCCTGTTGCGTTATACGAAATCTTTTACTCTGCTCTTGCCTCGAGACGAGATTCACTAGAACGAAGTCTTATCCAACAGCGACCTCTACTGCTTTGTTCGGAAACGGCAACAGCAACCACCACACTGGTGTACACATGCGCAGTAGTCCAGGAAGTATTTATTGTAATTTGAGACGCAGCAAGAACTTTGCATTGCTAAAATAGCTACAAAACGGACCTTTGGATATCAAGAAGAGCTCTGACGCTGGAGAGTAAAAGTGGTCAAAATGAAAGACAGAGGAAGCAAAATAAGACATTATCCCAAAAAATTGATGTAAGTGAAAATGAATGCTGATCGTAAATTTCGCAATATCTTTCCCTTTTTTTCTTCCTACACTGACTATATGAAGTGTCAAATAAGTGTATGCTCATACTTATGCACTCTTGGAATAAAAATAAAAAGTGTGTGTGTGTGTGTGTGTGTGTGTGTGTGTGTGTGTGTGTGTGTGTGTGTGTGTTACGTCTGAGATCAAATTTGCTACAGTGAAAACCCCCTGTTGTGAAAAATGTTTTGCTACAAACATGATTTCGTTGTAGAAGAATTTCACTGTAGTTACGATTACAAATTCATTGAGCTTCTCATGCTTCTAATTAGCCATAGTTACTCTATCCAGTGTCACCATAAATCCCAGTTCCAAAGGAGTTTGGACAGTGGAGAATACAATGTCTTGCAAATGTTTTCAACCTACCGGTATATTCAATTGAATACAATACAAAGAAAATATATTTACTGTTCAAACTGATTAATGTTATCATTTTGGGGTTTTTTTCAAATATTTTCTCAGAAAAACCACCTACTTCTCTGGGTCCAAGGTCAACTGAGCTGGACGGACACAAAGTGAAAAAGAGTGCTGTGGTCTGATGAGTCCACATTTCAAATTGTTTTTTCATAGCATTGCCGTCCTGTCCTCTGGGACAAAGAGGAAAAGAACCACCCGGACTGTTATACGGGCAAAGTTCAAAAGCCAGAATCTGTGATGGCATAGGGGCGTCTTAATGCCCAAGACACTTGGTAACATCTGTGAGTGCATCATTAAAGCTGAAAGGTACACACAGGTTTTGGGGCAAAATATTCTGCCATTCAAGCAATGTCCTTTTCAGGGAAGCGCTGATTATTTCTGCAGGACAATGCCACACCACATTCTGCATGTATTACTACAGTGTGGGTTCAGAGTAAAAGAGTGTAAGTATGAGGCTGGCCTGCTACCTGTCTCTCAGTGAAAATGTGTGCCGCGTTATGAAATGCAAAATTGAACAACAGGGACTCCAGACTGTTGAACAAGATAAGCTGGACATCAAGCAAAAAAATCACAAAACATATGGTTGTAGTTGACCACAATGTAGTCCATTGGACTGCATCTGGATGTTTATCCCACATTCTAATAGACAAATAAAATGATAAAAAAAAATGATGAGGCGGTCAAAAATGTCATAACTAACATAAAAAATGAAGGGAATATAAAACATTTTTGCCCATATGTTGTCTTCTTTAGTACTCAAGTTATTAACCCAGACGTAGATTTAAAATTAAAGCAAATGTCGCACGACCAAATAAAAGTCGGTTGTAATTCTAGACGTGAAATTCATGGTGGATGTTGGCTACACTGTAAACGGACAGGGACAGCTTTAAAATGTTCCCATGCGTTCTTATTCACAAGTGGTGAAAGCACAATTGGAGTGTAGTTGTCCAATCCAAACAATAGTTTGTTCATCACACCACTCCTCAATGCAAGTGTGTCAAACAGGAAGAAAATACCTTTTTTGGCAGATATTGAGAATTATGGTTGTAAACTCATGAACATATCCTTTCGATTCAGAATGATATCTGACACAAGGTGATTAACACCTTCTCATGTCTTTACTGCATGGTGAATGAAAGCGAGCAGCCATTTCATTAAATGATTAAATGATTACTATAGAGAAAGAAAAGTGGGTATCGGGCACAAGACTATCAAGAAAGTTGTACGAGGTGCAATTGTCAAGGGTTACCGTCCGTTATCAATGCAAGGGCACTATTGATTTTGAATGTTCTGACAAGATGAGGGCGCCCCGGGAGTAAACTGATTAGCGCTTCGGCCTCACAGTGCAGAGGTGCAGGGTTCGATCCCGGCTCCGGCCTTCCTGTGTGGAGTTTGCATGTTTTCCCGGTGCCTACATGGGTTTTCTCTGGGTACTCCGGTTTCCGCCGACATTCCAAAAACATGCATTGCAGGTAAACGGCACACTCAAAATTGTCCCACGATGTGAGTGTGAGCATGAATGGTTGTCCGTCTATGTGTCCCTGCAATTGGCTGGCAACCAGTTCAGGGTGTAACCCACCTACTGCCTGAGGACAGCTGGGATAGGCTTCAGCCCCGCGAGGATAAGTGGATCAGAAAATGGATGGATGGATGGATGGATGGATTGCAAGATGAGCGAAGCATAAAATCAAATCAACAAACTTTTGCTCTCACTAATTTACCAGATACTTTTGCAAAATAGTCTGCAGACTAATAAAATCTAAATAGGCACCCATTTGATTGAAAGAACATACTGCCTGTACACCGTACACTGATTGAGGAAGCTGAGGTCAAATGCCACCGTGTTTTACGTGGTATAATTTCCAACCTTTTTTTAGCAAGGGGTTAAAAAAAAATATTGATTTTGAATGTTACTCAACAAAAGCGTGTTTTGCTATGTCAAATGAAACAACAAAACACTTCTGCTGTTTAATCACCATTAGCCTACCATGCTTCAACCGTCCCATGAATGTGCCCGACTCTGCACTGATGGATAAGCAAAGCCACTGTCAGAGAAACTAGCCCCTCATCAATCACCATAATCACGATACAATCAATCTGTCCCAGGAGCTCTAATCAATACACGCTTACATCTGAAGACAACCTGTATGTGCTTGTGTGTCAATGTGCCTGTGTGTATGTGTGTATATGCGTGCGTTTGTGTGTGTGTGATCATTGCCCTTTAATTGACCTCCAAACTAACCATGTTAGCATTTTCCCTCATTTATTGTGTAAGTGGAGACGACGACTTGCATATTACTGAAAGTGCATGTGTATGTGCAGGCATTAGTATGATGACCCAACAATCTATTGAAAAATAAGAACATTTTTCGACCGTCAATGAAATACTTGTGGTTGTATCATCCATCATTTGTCACAAAAAATTCTCCATGTGTTTGTGTACTTCAATGCAGTCTCCTATTTCTCATATTTTCATTTATGCGTCAGTGACTATTTTGCCTATTGTTGCTCCTTCAGTGCATTCTGGGGCAAAATTAATCTCACATGGCTACAAGGCCTATCCTGCCCATGATTGTGATTATGTTCGAAACAATCACTGTATGGATAAAAGTAGTCCAGCGAAACAATTAATCAGTCACCATTTGTGGTAGCTTCATCCATCCATCCATTTTCTGATCAGCTTTATCCTCACAAGGGTCACAGGGGGTGCTGGAGCCTATCCTAGCTGTCTTCGGGCAGTAGGTGGGGGACACCCTGAACCGGTTGCCAGCCCATCGCAGGCACACAGAGAAAAACAAGTACCCGCGCTCACACTCACACATAGGGACAATTTTGAGTGTTCAATCAGCCTGCCATGCATGTTTTTGGAATGTTGAAGGAAACCGGAGTGCCCGGAGAAAAACCACGCAGGCCCGGGGAGAACATGCAAACTCCATACAAGAAGGTCGGGGCCGGGATCGAAACCACAACCTCTGCACTGTGAGGTCGACGCGCTAACCACTGGATCACCGTGCCACCCCATTTGTGGTAGGTTTCCTCAGGAAGTCCGTTCATTTTATGTAAAAGTTGAACTTGAGTCTTCTTTGTAGCAAGAATATGGAAAAATTTCCGCACACATGCGTTCACCACATTCCCTTCATGTCTTATAACTACATAATGACCAGGTGTCCGAATTGTTTTAGCCAAATCGTTAAAGAGTATATGCCATTCAAAAGTATACAAAATAACAATCTGTATGAAATTATTTATAGAGTGGAGCTTCTCAGGGAAACGTTTTAAACCCCATCCATTTTGTACAAATATTGTATCCTAATTTTCCTTGTCGTTAGAACATAAAGTAGAAATGGATATAATGATACATGAGTGGCCGTGAGTTCAACCACCACAAATGCTCTACTCCACTAAAGTCAAACTTAAGGCCCTGGGGCCAGATCTGGATTTCATGTGAAAGGCAAAAGGAGTACCTATTCTAGACTTTCTTCAGTTTTTGTTTCCTGTCCCAATAAGTATGCTCTGTTGTGATGCTTACTGTTCGGCAAAGGCATGTTGTGTCATTGAATTTGTGTGTGTGTGCGTGTGTGTGTGTGTGTGTGTGTGTGCGTGCGTGTGTGTGTGCGTGTGTGTGTACTCTTGTCCCTGCTGGTGTTGCCTTTAAGCGCTGGTGATTGGTTGCCGAGGGAAACAACAACAGCTGTTTCCCAAATTGGATGCAGGCATCCCTCAAATGTGGAGAACCTCCCTTGATGACTGACCTTCACAACAGTGTGTGTGTGTGTGTGTCTGCAAGTGTGTGTGAGAATGTGATGAGAAGCCTCATTACAATCGACGGCAAGGAACGACACAACAGTGATGCACGTGTACAAGCCTTAAGGTACATTTCAGTGATTTTAAGAGCGTGGCGGGAGCAGCTCAAGCCGATCCAATCAGAACGAATGAGTCAGTGTGAGGAGGCGGATCTTCCATGCCGAGTTTGTGGTGGGGATTCAGGTTTGGAGGGTTGGGAGGGGGGCTTGAGCCCTCCTTCTCACATGGACTGCAAGGTGCTTCGTCTCTGCGCCACAGTAATGCTGCTTCATCAAGTATTCACGCCTCATCTTCTTTCTCTATTGCTCTTCATTGGATGCTCATTTACACATAAAGAGAGTAGAATGGCCCTAGACTCTCTTAAATATTGGAAAATTATGTACAGTATATCAGGAAGAGATTTCAGAGGACTTTGTGTGTGCCGCGCTCCAGTGCATTTTTTTTTTCAAAGGCAATGTGATTGTGCTGTTGTTTGAAGTTTCAATTCGAGCCTCGGTCTTCTTATGTGGAGTTTGCATGTTGAACCCGTGCTTACGTGGGTTTCTTCCAGCTTTGCAACATACATCCTGCCTCTCTCCCGAAGCCAGCTGGGATATGCTCCAGCACCTCAATAACCCTAATGACATTTAACACGAAAGAAAATTTTTGTACAATATGTATAGATGATACACAATGTGGCCAGACGTATGTGGAGTGTTTCCAAGCACCCACTTCACTGCGTAGAAATTCTTTGGCCATGTCGAGACTCTCGTGCGTGACTTTCACATCACATCTGAAGGAATTAAACAAGCTGCTTTGATTGACCATGATTGAAATAGGCTGTGACCACTCCCACAGCAGAGCAGCCCTCTCTCACAGATCTGGTGGCCATCTGTGAAATGAAAAAAATTAGGGTGTAACCCCAACCCTAAACCCATTGTGGCACAAAAATGGTCAGCAGAGCAAATGTTTGGGTTATATTAAATCAAGAGCATTGACAGTTCACAAGGCATTCATTAGTTATTAATTGATTCCTACATACTGCAATAAAGTCACTTATGCAAATCACAATGTTGTTAATGCCCTCCATTTGAAAGTCTCAAGGGAATAAACATTGAAACATTCTATGAATGCTTTGGTTAAAAATTTAGCTGAGGCTCTGCAGGAGCAACATATGCAGCACACATGCGCTTCAGCCTAAACATCTTCATGGCACCTACAGCGATCACGTGGCTTAGCAGAAGCACCCACCTGCACAGCGGGCGCCAACACTCATCATCACTGGAACGATGGACAGACCACAAACAGAAAATCTTTCTGCGTCCAATTTCTCCAACTCTTCTCATGATGAAGTCCAACACCCACCATTGTCCCTGCCTGTCGGCTAGCGTGACTCTCGATGCACGTGTATTCGACCCCTGCTCGGCACGCCGTGTTACCATCCACAATGCAGGCAGTCAAATAGCATCACTGCAGGATCCCCCCCCCCCCCCCCCCTCCCCTCACCCTTCTATTCGTCTTTCCCTCACCACACTCTCACCAGTTCCCCCTCAATTGTAGCCCACACCAATCACACTTTATGTCTTCACACTGAAAATTGACGTGTTCTATTTTGGGCTTCCTCCTTCATTATGATCACCGCCATCGCCCCCAAAACCCCCACCCACTTCAACTCCCACCCTTCTTAATGAGACACTGATGCTCAACGTCCATCTCCATACTCTGGCATGCAGGAATTTTTATTAAGACTGCTGCACACACACGTTTGAAGACGAGTCGCAGTTACAGCTAATCTCATTTGCGAATACAGCCAACGACAGGTCATTCCCATGCAGACATTTCAAGGCGTATGAAGCTAAAAATAGCAGCACGCTATTCCTCAGGGCACTGTTCTCCTAACGACAACTCCCGCTTACTCCACTCCTCCTTTCTTAATATAGCATCACCCAGGATGAGTGAAGACATTTTTAGAAGCCAAGTAGTTTTTTTTTGTCCTCACTGCTGATATTTCAGGTTTGTTACATCACACAGTGCTTGCTTCCAGGAAATGTCAGCCGTGCTTCCCCAAGTGAACATGCCAAAAATAATCGAAATGTCATCTAAAAATGTGCCGGAAATATTTACGCTCTTGTCAAGAATATATATTTTGGCTGTCACTAAAGAACCATCTGAAGTTAAAATTGTTGAAAGTTTCGGCTCTACACTAGTTCATTACACCAAAAAAATATTGTGTTGATTAATTTGTCAATTAGTTAGGCTTTGTGTACGAACATGTAAGTACAATATTCAAGATATGGAATTGTTCCTTTCCAAAAAAAAAAAAACTTGAAGTATTAATAAATGCCCTTACTTCAATTTACACATTTTATACAGCATTTTCTTTAATCAAGAACTGCAACATGGCTATAACATTTTTATTTAACCCCGAACAATGTATACTCCTTCTTCATTGGAAGCATTTCTAATATTTGGGGTTCCCGTTCACTGCATCCTAAATAATCGACGAGAATTAATTTGTAAACTATTTTAACATTAACCGTGGGACTGAAAATTCTGAAAGCATGAGTGAGATGAGGCTCCCAAATGTGGACTTCATCACCCACCCAGCGTGTGTGAGGTGCCAGGAATGTGAACTCACCGTGAAGCTGTTGTTGACATTCTTGGTACTGGACTCCGCAACACTGGCATCTGACAGATCCACTTCATCGAAGATAAGAGACTGCAGGAAAGGTGGAGACGAAGGTTAGTGTCGACTTTCTTGAGTTGAATTTAACATTTGTTACTGGGATTACGACAGCGACAATGATCAAGGAAACGCATTTTATTATGGGTAAAGCGAGGGCCTGGAATGGGGTGGGAATGAAAGCATTTTAGATGTGCATTTTGTCAACCAATCTACACAAAAAAACTGACGGAACTATTTTGGAAGTGCTATATGGCACCTCTAATGGCAATCACACTTTCTCAAAGGGTGCCATGTACGCATGTAAAAATAGATGCGGTGCAGATCGAGGAGTCCCCACTGTGGTTTCCGAGCAAAAATAACTGACGAGAGCAACATCGAGTCCAACAGACAAAGAACGCAAGGCTGACCGAGGCTGGGCAATGTACTCTGGTGAAAGCTCCTTGAGAGGTTCACTGTGGCAAAACCATTAACTTTGGGGTGCAAAATGTTACGGTCCTATGCAAATAATGCATCTAATAATTGCACGTTGCTATGTTATTTTATCCAATAAAACAAAATGACATGACAATTATGTCAGTTAGTAGAGCACTGCCCAACATCAAGTCCATCTGCCTGGTTGGATCAAAAAATCATGACATTCCGTGCCAAAGTAGCAAGAAAATAGGGGTGCAACTGATTATTATTTTCATAATCGATGAATCTGTCGATTATGTTTTCGATAAAATTATGAATCAGATAAACTTTCATTCAAAAACACGACCACCATGACAGCTCACTCAAGTTAATTTTAAGATTTTTTAAGACTGTTTAATTCCGTTAGAAATGAAATTTAAGACCAACTTCCCAACGTCCCATGTTGTCCAAAGTTGCTACAGTACATAATCGACGTAAATCTGCTCTTAAATGTACCAACTACAAAAAACACATCACTGTTCTATTAGTTCCACAAGTTAGTCGGTAAATTCCGTTTTAAAGAATGTTAATTCATTTTGAGATTTGAGACTATTTAGCATCATTAAATTGTTGTTATCATGTATTAATATTTTGAAAGACTTTTTAAGAGCGCTTTTAAAGTTGATAATAATAACGACAAATTGATTTCCACAATGATTCAGAGGGGTCAAAGCACACTGTTGTCATATATGGTTGTGAAAATGAAATTCATTGACGACCACCACACTTATCAGTGAAGCGCAGAATCTGTCTGCCTGCGCATCGATCAGAATCACCAAAATGATATTATACCATACACCATAGCTTAGATTTGCTCCAAGATGGTCTCATGTCTAGTTTACTTTCAGTCACCAAATGTTCAGGTGCTTTGGAGACATGTAAAAAAAAATTGTCCTCAGTCTGCCAGGACGCCCAGCATGGCGCAGCACAGTCCGCCGCATTCCCAAACATGGTAAACTACACTTCCCCGAAAATGGAGCCCATAGTAATTTGCATCTTAACTTATTTTGCATTTGAATGATAACATATTGGGGTTCTTTGTTCTGGGTTTTCATTGCCATTTATTTGTCCCGGAGGATGGTGCTGCACCTTTGCCTTTGAATAAGATCGAAGACTTGCTGGTCAACTCTGGGGACCTTGGGACTGCTCTCCTGGGTGTGTGGGGGTGTACCGCGGGGTGCACCAAGCTTCCTTCCGCAAAACCGAAAAAAACACCCGTTGTTACATTTCATTGGAGGCAGTCTGTTTCCTTTGGTTTGTCAACACAGTGAATAACGGGTGTTGGAAGGCATTGAAAGCATATGAAAGAGTTACAGAGAGCAACATTGACATATATTCTCATTGCTCCAAATAAGAGCAAAAGATCCAGACTTTCAGCGATAACTCACTTTGTTCAATCAGACAGGAAGTTAGCTTGACCACATAATAGCAGTTCTCCAAATCCTGGGTGTTTTCTTTGTGGTTGCTGCAGCAAAATGCATTAAATGTGAAAGACATGTTGGCAAGCGCTAAGGGGTACTTGGCTGAATGGATGACGGGGAGAATGCTTGGTGAGGCATGTCCATCAGAGCAGCAAATGGACGACGAGCACGACTAGGAGAACGTGACAACCCAAGCTGCGATGCGGAAGGCACACATCAGAGGTCTTAATGTTTGTGTATGTGTGCCTGCGTTAGCCAAAATATGCCAACCCAAACGTCTTATACTCTTGGTCAGCATATGGATACATCATATTTAAGTGTATTAGTGTGTGTTGTATGGCTTTTTAGTGTTCCGTTGACACTTCCAGTCACACACAAACCTTTTTACCTCCACACTAATAACACATACAAGCACACAAAACTGTCTTGAGGAAAGCTCTAATGAAAGCTGATGGGAATAGTGGACAAAGCCTTCCAGACCCTCCAGTAGCAACTGTCATCTTAGCCATGCTATCATGAACATATATGGACTAACTACAATGGGAGTTCGTCAAATCACAGAGTAAGGTTGAAAGGCCTTTAAAAACACATGATGTTCGACTTTCGAGGGTCCATTGTATAAAACTGAAGATGGCAGACGGACAAGCAACATAGTGCACAAACAATGGAAGGCGGACTTATTTTAAACAAAGATTGTTTCTTTTTGCTACCAAACCTGGAATTAGAGCTCGACTGATATGAGACTTTTGGATCCTGTAGCAGTATTCAAGATATCCAGTGCAATAAATATAAAGCATGTTGAAGTTTAAATAAGCCACATAAATATTTTAGTTACTTGTCCTTTAATAAATATAATGAAATGTACTAAATGTTGCATTTTTTGGTTAATGCATTCACAAAAATATCAAATGCAGTTCAATCATTTCATTTAAAATAAAGTAAAATATATTTCATGCAGAAAAACTGTGAGGAAATACAGTGGGTGCTTTTCAGATTGTTTCCTTACAAAATGGACCTTTTTAAAATAAATGAGCGGTATCAGACCCTATTTTCGTTCCGGCACAAGTCTTGCGCAAAACGCTGTCTAACTGTGTGCATGGGTGGAATTTTCTTTCTTTTGGTATTTTGGTGGACTTTGACTGGTAAAAATGTATGTATTTGCAGCTCTGTGCGACATTGTGGGATGAAACATAGTGTTTTCCCGGCATCCCTCATTTGCGGGATTCCTCATTTGCATTGAAATCGGGGCGACACGGAGTGCATGCCTGAGAACGCCATGCTTGAACGATGCGGAAAGAAAGATTAGACTCGCTGGAGTACGTTCATCGCATTTCCAGGTAAATCGCAATATTTCCCCCTTCAGATGAAGAAGTAGTTGACCATGTGTCTGTTTACATTGAGCCAGACCACTTTCTGTCACCAAATTGACAGGTGCGTTGGCGGCGAGGTAGCTTCATATTCCGACACACCCACACAGGCGGAACATGGCCACGCTAGACTAGAATTGCTCTGGCATGAAAATTAAGTCACACCCGTTCTTATGTCAAGCGCCCGGGCAACAGTCTACCAAAATAGGGTCCTTTATGTTCAGCATAGTTTGACAGTTTTGGGGTTCATGTATGATCACATGGCTGTTGGAAAACCGTTGGTGAGTAATGGTAAAAAAAAAAACGGTCACAAAATGTAGTGATTTACTTTTAGGATGATTCCAACTAAATGTTGACCTGTGTTAAGTAAATATGTCATCTATCAGCCGGGCTCTAACTGGGTCTGGGTATGGAAACATATTTAAACAATTAGTACGCAAATACGGACCCAATGAGATCACCATATGGCACGAGTGCATCTCTACAGGTGATGGTCTTAAGACTGTACTGTGCTGACCCGAATTCTCACTAGGCCCTCCTCAGATCCGCTGGCACCCATAGGTGGGGGTGAGTGCCGTGCGCCAGTCCAGCAGACTGACAGAGCTCGCCAGCATATGCGGCTCCGGGACGCCCGGCGCAGCGCTCGCTCTTGCCAGCGGCCCAACACGCTGCCGGACTAGCACACGCAAACACGTGTCCATGGATCGGAAAGTGGTGAAGAGGGTGGCCATGAAAGTTAAAGTAAAAGAAGAATGAAGAGAAAATAAGAATATTGTGACGTGATGTTTTATTCAAAGAAAGTCGAACAGTAATGTAATTTATATGAGAATAATCATTATCAGTCATTACAAAACAAGTCGCACATGCTCCCCCGGTGACACCTCATCAATTTGCCTGATGTTTATTCTATGAGTACATCATGATATCAAATGAAAGAATCCAAAGTTTGAGTGTCCGAGCTCAAAGTGTTTTCGAGTTCAAACCTGTCCAATTTTGAGTGACATGCCCCCTTTGTTGATGCAGGAATTGCACACTAAATTTGACAGGCTATAACTCGAACACCGTTTGAGCTAAGAGGCTCAAACTTTGGATTCTTTCTTTTCACGTCATAAACAATGTTCATTCCAATATTCCATCCGTTGAGCATTCACACAGTCCCTGAACATTCCTTGGACCGTAGTGAACAACATCAGACATGCCCACGGCAGTCAAACCAGTATCACACCTATAGAAAACATGCGATCATAACAAGGTACGTGATGTAGTATGTTATACAAAATAAAATGTATTAACTATGGTTTCACATTGTCTACTCATAAATCACGGAAAACATGTCATTTAATAAAACTCCTCGCCCACCTGACCTTTGAAACGCGCGAAAGAGCCTCATTCAATGGGCTCATAAATTGTGTCCATGTTTGAATGGAGTGTTCCGCGTGTCGCCTGCAGCCTCTCGTCTTTGGTGAGTGTGATTGAATGTGTGTCAATGTATGCGTCAAACTATCGTAGAATAACTGAGTGTGCACCTGAGGTCGCACTACTGAAACTGTAATGGAAGTGGGAATTGTCTGGTGTCCTGTTTGTAGATTGAAGTGGCGTGGAAATGAAGTAATGAATGTAAAAATGTAGCGTGTGCGGGGTGCGCGCAAGCTGTCACCGTGTGTGCTGAGAAGGTGAGAGGAGTGCGCAATTGTTCATCCGTGCAGTTTAGAGGGAATGTTGATCATAAGGCACGAATAGAATAAAAATCTGACAAATTAAAGTGTCACAGGGGAGTTTCTGGGGATTTGTGTGAAGTGACGTGGAATGACCCTTATAAATTAATACTGTAGTATATACTGTATATACACAAATAAAATCATTCAAGATAAAAAATGATTACAAATAAATGCACTTAATACAATTACATTTTTAAACAATTTTAAATGGGGGGGAAAAATAAAATAAAGTGGTGTGCAACTCATTTCAAGAATTGAGATGTTTGAATTTTTTGCAATAAAATCGAAAATATTCATCCTTCAACTGGTGAATGTTAACAGAATGGCAATGACTGTTTTCCCCTTTTCCTTTATTGGGTAACAAATAGAAATAATAAAATCTTTGTTTATGGTATATTTACCACAACTTTGTTCTTAAAATTGGAATTTCCCAATGTAGGACTACTGAAAATACAGCAATCTGTCACATAGTGTGTGTTAATCTAAATATAATATTCAGAATCGATTTTTTCAAGCGAAGGTTGGTCGAGTAGCAGACTCGATAGTAATTAAGTTATTTATTGAATAAATAAAGATAGTACCGGTAGGTAAAAAAAAAGACATGGTTATGCTATGCTATGCTATTAATGACTGCGAGCCAGTGAGGAGCTGGAAGTGCTAAAAATATGATTTTTGCACAGATTTAAGTGAATTTATATTTTCCTGACATGAAAATTAAATCTAATGTAATATAATCTAATGTAAATTAGAAAACCCTCAGTATATGCATTACGTATTATAGAAATGGTTATTATTTTTACATTTGACTAATTCAAGTGTACATTACCTTGGCGTCTTTGGCGTAGTAGAGTGTTCGGCCTCTCAGCTTGAAGTAACGCTTCTTCCACCTCTGGAAGGAGCTGGTCTGTTTCAGCAACAATCCTTCCTTTATGCTCGTCTGCAGGAAGGGAGGGGAAAGAAAAGAAGCACACATTAAAAAAAAATGTTTTAATGCTTCCATGTGGTACAAATCTGCTTTACACTGCAACTTGCAAAATTAAACGTATTGAAAGCCCTATATGTTAAATTGATGTACTGTAGTAATACTAGAGCTGAACATAGATTTTGTCCATATTAAGCTTGTTTCGAGCCCAATTTGGAGTCAGATGAAGCGGCAGATTAATCCGCAAATAACTGAAGCAATGTTCCTGTGTTTGCAGCATTTTTGGAAGTCATATATTGATTCCACAATTACTGAAATGTTGCCTTCATTTCTGTTTGTTTGATAATCGACAATAACTTTAGTTACACTCTCGTCGCTTCCGCTTTGTGTGGTCCGCAGAGATGTGGCACTCGAGTAATATGACTTGACTCAAATCCAACTTGAATTGCTATTAGGACTTGCAACTTGCTTGCCAAAAACTTGAGAACAACTTGAACTGATGTCGAACTTGGCATTGAAGCGACTCCACTTGACTTAGAGTTTTGCATTTTAACGCAGTTTGTGTTTTTAAGAAGGTCAGCAAGAAAAAATGAGAAAAAAAGAGCCTCTTTGTTTCATTCATGCCACCTGCCAACCTGGGACACGTTCTGAAATTCACTGTGACGCCCACACACTACTCCGATAGTGGGTGTGTTTGGAAAGGCAAAATGTGTTCCACTCCCATTAACTTCCAAACGTAGCCAGGAGTGGCGTACCAGGTCTCCAGCTGAACTGCATAGTGCACGCACAAGCACTCACTCTATTTTTGAATCAACAAACTGCAAATTTGAGCAACTCTCTAAATTTCTGAACGGACATAACGTAACTAAAGATGGACGGAAGAAGATTTGTGAAAACTCTCCGAACCCTTCGTTTCAAACGTGGTGGTTCCATACGTATTGATTTGTTTGACAGTCAATATCAGCTTAAATTGCAGGCTACTGACACACATGACTTTAACAAACTGCAACATGTCGAACGTATCATGAGAGCATTCAAGCTGTTGCTTTGGACTCTCCACAGCAGGCAATTTACCTTAAAAACAATTAGAAATCCTCTTTTCCATTGAATCGCACCAGCTTAGCACTACATACCTCAGTATTGCCGGTCTTATTATATTCCAAAACAGTACCACAAGAAACTTAAAAACAATTTTTACTTAGGCACTAGTCATGTACAGTTCTTTTAAGCATGCTACTTTTGGTTAAGTGCGGAGTTGTTTTATTTTCCTTCCCCGCACCAACAAAGAGGGTACGGGTTTGGATAAAGTTTCAAGCTTTTTCAAAAACATTTATTCAAAGTAATTTTTAACTTTATTGGGTATATTTAGGCTATGAGAAAAGTACTTAGATGTAATGGACAACCATCTATATGGGACAAATCCTTCCCCCAATTTGTTTTTTTCTTCTGTTTAAAGCATTGTTTTTATCATAAGCATTCAAAATCCTGGCGGCCTGGAGGTCGACCGGTTGTCCTCACAGTGCAGCAGTGCAGGGTTCAATTCTGTCTCTGGCCTTCCTGTGTGCAGTTTGCAAGTTCTCCCAGTGCCTGCGTGGGTTTTCTGCGGGTACTCCGGTTTCCTCCCACATTCCAAAAACATGTATGGCAGGTTAATGGAACACTCTAAATTGCCCCTCGGTGTGAGTGTGACGGGATGGTTGTTCATCGATGTGTGCCCTGTGATTAGCTAGCAACCAGTTCAGGGTGTTCCCCGCCTATTGCTTGAAGACAGTTGGGATACTTAACCTCCAGCACACCCTGTGACCCTTGTGAGGAGAAGCGGATTAGAAAATGGATGGATATATGGTTGGATTCCAAGGCCTTAGACAACCATAATTTACAATTGCATTTGCTTGACAATTGTCGTGCTATTGACACGTAAAGAACTTCAGTGAACCTGAACTAGCCCAAATTGACTGGGTCAAGTCGCCATCTTTTTGACATTCCACTGATTTACTTGGAAAAGAAAAACTGCTGAGTCCTGGCTCAACTTGGCTCTCCTTAAGAATTATTGCATTTAATGTATCCACTGGAATGAGACACATAACAAACAACAGAGAACGAGGGTTTCCTGTAATCCTTTTTCTGCACCGTGGAGGCAAATTTGTTCAAGAGGAAACTGGGGGAGCCCCCATGCCCACAAGACTCTAGGTAAACTGCAAACGGAATGATGACAACTGGTAGAGAAAATTGATGCATGGATAGAAACTAAGGACATTGTGCTGCAAAGTGGAGACTGTGCAGTATAATAAGACAAAAGCCACACGCGTTTTGTTATTTCTTGCTATGACAACCAATGAGCGACCAACAGTATTCACAAACCCTAGAAATAGTACCTGGTCGTACCTGCTTCTGCTAGTCGAAAAACATTGTTACATTGTCTGTATTGTAAAAACAGTATTCCCAGTATTCAAACAACTTTTTTTTCAAGAGGAACAATAAAAACATTATCGGTTTCTTCTGCTAAATAAAGCACTCAACGAAAAAAAAAAAGGTTTCCACCAGTCAAAAGCGATCATCACATCCTTACGACAGCACCAAAAACATCTATTACTGGCTTCCACGTTGGAAGGGATCAGCGCTTTTTAAGCAGAAAACAGAAGGGAAGATGGGAAACTTCCACGATGGTCAGAATACGAGGTCCCGTCCTCGACAATCAAACTGTCTCGGACTCTCTCGACCTTGTTATGTGATGCCAGCAATATACACAGCAAACACATGGCTGCACGTGGAAACGATAAACCATGCACACTGACTGAGGCGCCGCGTGCGCACACACACACACACACACACACACACACACACACACACACACACAGGCTATTTATAGCGCAGGAAGGCTGTTCTTGGAGGGGGGAATTACAAACAGAGACACAGGCCTGAAGCTGACATCCTGCCCACCAGCTGTGTCAACTTAAAACACAGAAAGACTGCACTGGACTACAAGCAGATGCAAAAGTTAGCATAGACTGAATGAGATTTCAAAAACAGTGTAATGTGTGGATGATGAAATGATATCTGCGACATGATTGCCATGCTATTAGCTTTAAAAGTCAGAAAGTACCGTATTTACCAGTGGTCATTCATGCCCAGTCTTCCCATATTCAAACAAATGAACATCTCAAAAGAAAATGATCAAAGGAGCTACAGTATGTATGTTAAACTTGTAACTTGTACCCATATCGCAACTGATGACTGTTCTATTTTGTAAAATTAAGATAAAAAAAAAATACACTGATTTTGACAAACTCCTTAAGAATCAGGTTCACAACTATCCATCCATCCATCCATTTTATGATCCGCTTGTCCTCACAAGGGTTGCGCGGGGGTGCTGGAACCTATCCCAGCAGTCTCCGGGCAGTAGGCAAGGGACACCCTGAACCGGTTGCCAGCCAATCGTAGGGCACACACAGACGAACAACCAGCTTCGCTCACACTCACACCTAGGGACAATTTAGAGTGTTCAATCAGCCTGCTATGCATGTTTTTGGAATGTGGGAGGAAAGCGGAGTACCCGGAGAAAACCCACACAGGCACGGGCAGAACAAACAAACTCCACAGAGGAAACCCAGAGCCGGGATCGAACCCGATACCTCTGCACCGTGAGGTCAACGCGCTAGCCACTGGAACACCGGGCCGCCACTCAACAACTATCAGCTAAGAAATTGATTACCAATAAGAATTATGATTTTGGAAGTTCTATGGCACAAGAGCCCGACCTTTTTTGACATTATCGCAAAAATCCTACTGAATTTAGGACCCAAAGGGACACTAAAGGGAGCTTACTCTTGGGCATGGTTTGGTACAGTAAAATGGCGAACCGTTTTTTTATGGAAAACAAAACTGATGCCTATTTTTAACAAATCTCACGCTTGCAAAAGCATCTATTCGCCCAAGCCCTGAAAGTCCTGTGATGTTGTCTTGTTTTGGTGGAAAGAAAGTGAAAACAGTGCAACGGTTGTCAGCCAATGTTATGGTAATTCCCCTGCTCTGTTTTCCATTAGCACGGCTGATGGCCAAATTCCTGGATTAAGGTGAAATACCTCCAATGTGGACTTCCCTATAAGGCTTACTTTGCCGCTCGCTTGCAACCGCAATCAAAGCACTGAGAAGCTCTTGAAGCATATGAAGTCATCGCCCAATTTGGAGCCGATGAAAAATATTGTAAATCCTAAATCAGTTTTGAAAGAGATGATCCCTGGTTCTTGAATTGAACTGTTCTTTCAGCTACTTGGAGGGTAAAATAGAAGGAAAAATGGCAAAAAAATATACTTGAATAGTATAATAGAATAGTATAAACACAAAAAAAAGACCAAATGTCAGCTAACAATACTTCAGCTCAGTGAGCATCTGAGATATTATCTTCTCATGTGTGTTTTGCTTTTTTGCCACTACACAAGGGTACCAGTGATCAGTCCAAACGAAAAAAAAAAAAGATTGTTGTCCCAAAACAGGAAATGGAACATGTTGCTATCTACCTGTAGAGTACAGACAAAGTGGTACACATTTATCAGTCCTGGATAATCAGTAGAAGACGGTATGTAGTGACTGATAAATTGACGTTTATCATCAGGTATCTGCCCGTTTTTGGCGTAAATGGAGACTGGTGCATCCCACACACCAGACAGTGGGGACTCCGTCACAGCACAGTCAGTCTGTCAGCTTGACCAATTAGCCATTTTGAGCTGTCTGTTTTGTTTTCAGCTCCATCTGGAGTGGAGGGTGTTGCCTCCAGCAGCACACCTGTCATGCATTCAAATCATTATCTGTGGACAATTTAAATCCTGCCCTGCCGACAACCCATCCATCTATCCATCCATTTTCCGATCCGCTTATTCTCACAAGGTGCTGGAGCCTATCCCAGCCATCTTCGGGCAGTAGGCGGGGGACACCCTGAACTGGTTGCCAGCCAATCGCAGAGCTCACAGAGCCAAACAACCATTCACACTCACACCTAGGGACGATTTTGAGTATACAATCAGCCTGCCATGCATGTTTTTGGAATGTGGGAGAAAACCGGAGTACCCAGAGAAAACCCACGCAGGCCCGGGGAGAACATGCAAACTCCACACAGGGAGGCCAGAGCTGGAATTGAACCCAGTACCTCCGCACTGTGAGGTTGACATGCTGACCACTGGATCACCGGGCTGCCCATTGTCGGATTATTTGCCTCTCTCGTGCCAAGTGCAATTCTCAAGACACTCATGATCTTGTTCTCCATTCTTATCTATGTCATAGTTTGTTCTTGCTGTAAGTAGCAGTTAAGTTTCTAATGCATAGTGTTATTTTGTATTTTCTCATAATTGAATTTTCTTGTCCTTCCCAACAAGCTATTTACATTGTTTCATTCTTCCTTGCCGTTTGCAAGCACATTTTGTTAGTCACGGATATCCAAGCTCTGTGTACCAGTAATCTCATTTGTACTTTGTCGGCCTTTTTGTAAATAAACATTTATGCCAAAAAATGCTATCCTTATCTACGTTTTTGGGATACACTCCTATGCGAATTATTCCGGATCGTAACAGGTAGGAGTTTGCATTTGTTTTACTTTGCTTGGCAGAGGGCAAACAATGTGAGCAGCAACCAGATGCATGGCGCATGCAAAAACATGGGGGTCACTGTATAAAATTATGTGGAGTTCACTTACATTCCATTGTTATATATTTCTTATAATGTGTTTTGTCTTGGTCGGGGTTCCTTATTTTTATTTATTTTTTATTTTTTTGTGGTCCCACCACAGATGGGTACTAGCAATGGCAAACAAGACATAAAAAAAAATTAGCCAGGCGTTTGGTCTTCTCTCCAACTCATCTGCTCAGTACAATGCGGGTTGATTGTTTTTACATTTTAACATTAACAGTGGTGACTCAGGATATATTGACTTGGTTACATGTGACATAGACAGGGGACAAAATCCTACCTATTAGTAATGTGGAGTTGGACAAAACCACTAGTTCACTCAAGGTACATAGATTGCATCATGAGAACTATTGAAATGTATAGCAGTTGCAAATAAAACAACCTGGTTTTGACGTTAAGGTGTCCAAACATTTTGTTTTGACCTGTCAAAGCTGCACAAATGACTTGAGCTCTAATTAGATGTTCTACATTCTCCTTTTGTCCCTCCTTGGCCTTCATAGTTCCTTTCCTTGTCTCCATATACTTCCTGTTGCCAAGTAGGCCAGAAGTGATCTTTAAATAGCGCTACCGCTCTTCTCCGTCCGCTGGCCTGCTCTTCAGCTAAATTGTGATACAGAGTCTAAGTACTATTGCGGAAAAGAAATGAGTAACCTGAGTGCCGTGCAGCTTCCGCCCACGCACACCGCTTGGCCAACGGCAGGCCAACCACTGCAACACACATACTCAGGTTTGCACACAAACAAGTCGACACAATGGACAAAGGCAACAGGGGTTCAAATGGATCCAGCAGCTGTGGTTGGTCAATGTAAGGCTAAGTGGAGCAGTGAAGCATGTGTTCCTTTTGACAAGACCCAGACAGTCAGTTTAACGAGGTAGTCACATACACAGGACTTGACCATCTATGAACTTCAGCTCGGCCTAGCCACAGTCAACAACAGACTCCATTACGCTAATGGTCCCCACTGTCTTAGCTTAAAGCTCCCGAGCTTTGTGTGCCAAGCCAATTACGAGTCCTTGTGGAGCCTATCTGATTAATGAGTTTGCTTTATGAAAAAAAAAAACCCTATCCTAATCTATCCACTCATCTCTCAGAGGTGAAAAACAGGGCAAATGCTCTTAACCGTCTCAGATTCCCGACACAGCAAACTAATCAAAAAGAATATTTAGACACCAACAGGAGCTGACCAATTATGACAATATGGCCTTGGTGTCTATTTTTTGGGAAGGCTTTTTTTTCAAAACGTTGGTGTGAGTTTTTAGGAATTTTGCCAAGAATACAAATGTCCAAAATGTAAGCGTAGGATGAAGAAGGCATGACTTTATTGATTAATTCATTGCTTTCAATACAAACCATCAAGTATCGGTAAATGCCAGTACTTCTTGATGATTTTTACCTTTCAAAATTATGTGCAATCACCGCGTACGGAAACAACTATTGAACATGGACAGTACAACATACAAGTACAGGGATTTTTGTCTGAATATCAAACAAAAATATGCTGTCACATTCAAAAACATGATGCATCCTTGATATACACTAGCTGTTCAGATCCATAAAAATTGTCATGTATTATTGATAGTTTTCAGCCAATAAATTGACTATTTGTGATACTCGTGGAATCATTGGTAAAATGTTGCAATAATACTGTAAGACAAGTTATTCTATGATTCCCACCCATAGTAACTCTCCAATGACTGAATGAAAAAATTAAGACTGCGCAAAATTGCAGCCTCTGAGCCACAACTAAAGATGAACTTCAACTGACTATATGAGTTCTCAAGAAGATTTTTTCCCCCCTCACTTTGACACCACTCTTCGTGGCTATAACTTACTTGCTGGTGCTGGGCAGAATCCTCACACCTCCAAAATGAGCAGTGCTCAACCATTAACATAGCATCATCAAAGAGAGAGTAAGCAATTTTTAACACTCGATTGGTCACTGTAATATATATACATAAATATATTTGTGTTAGTGTGTGTGTGTGTGTGTGTGTGTGTGTGTGTGTGTGTGTGTGTGTGTATTGGGGTGGCAGAATGGTCAGCACGTCCACCCGACAGTGCAGAGGTGCAGGGTTCCATTCCTGCTCTGGCCTTCCTGTGTGGGGTTTTTATGTTCTCCCCGTGACTCTGTGGGATTTCTCTGGGTACTCTGGTTTCCTCCCACATTCCAAAAAACATGCATGGCAGGTTAATGGAACACTCAAAATTGTTCCTCGGCGTGGTTGTGAGTGCGAATGGTTGTTCGTGCGTCCTGCGATTGACTGGCAACCAGTTTAAGGTATACTCTGCCTACTGCCCGAAGACGGCTGGGATAGGCTCCAGCACGCCCATGGCCTTGGTTAGGATAAGCGAATTAGAAAATGGATGGATGGATAATATTTAAAAATATAGGCTCCACGTCCATGACCCTCGTGAGGATAAATGGTAATGAATGGATGGATATATAATAATAACACCCACATGCCAATAGTATAGATTTTAAAAAAAAATTATATTCAATTGAACAAATTGTGGCATAAGAGGTTCCAGCCCAACACTCTATGCAATTGCGATGGATAATGTGTTTGCTTGGACAAATCATGAAAACAAGTCCCTTGTATAAAAATAAGTTTGAATATGAGCAGTCATTTGAAAGGTCAGTTGTCTCATAAATGAACAAAATGAAGATTTAGTTGAAGAGTATCAAAAGAGGCTCAGAGAAAGACCCCATTTCCACCTTTTTCCCTGTTAACTAATATTGCAAGAAGCCTAAAATGCACATATTCAAACTCCAGTTAAGTAGATTTATGTGTAGGTCCCGGCCTCAAATCACATCCTGCCTATTTTTCTCGGCGTACTCTATACAATACCGCGACTGTGACGAACAAACCGTCTTACTCTTCTGTCCCTCAGATTATTGGCCGCGTGTAGAAGATGACAGTCTTCGTCATCATTCCATGCATTTAGAGCCCATTATGCCTCCATTGTGGACTAATTTGGTTGACGAGAATGCTGTGTTTGTGACAGCAGAACAATCAAGTCTTTTTGAGATCTCCACTAAATATCTATACACTATGCTCACTTTTCTCAGGCATCTCCTGTGGCTCTCTACACACGCTGTGATCCCCGATGGAAGTAATTATAACTGTCCCCTCGAACTACCACAACATGCTAAAATGTCGCCATGGTGATGAGAAAATTACAGCAGTGTTGCCGTAAGGGTGGGTAATTCCTCTGTCCTCAATTTCCTTTGTGCAACATTGTGGGTGTGCGTGTGTCGAGAAGCTACTTGGATTTGTTCGTGTTGCCAAAGGCAGCAATTTCTCACAATTACCTCAATCAGATTCACCACCAGCTTTGAAAGGACTCATTCCCCCAGCAAGAAAGTGATTGCAAGACACCACTTGTTTGGAAAGGGTGAGAGACTGTCTTATTTCTGCATCCAGAGTTGTGGGGACTGCGGATGTCTTTTCTTTCTTCAGGTTCAGGCTTCTGTGCATCTGCCAAAATCACTTACTGAGGCAACACTCCGATTTCCATCAAGCAGGTCACTACACTTTCGTGTGCTGAAATGTTTTTTTTTTGTATTCAGTAGTCCAGTGGTTAGCACGTCGGCTTCACAGTGCAGAGGTACCGGGTTCGATTCCAACTCCGGCCTCCCTGTGTGGAGTTTGCATGTTCTCCCCGGGCCTGCGTGGGTTTTCTCCGGGTGCTCCGGTTTCCTCCCACATTCCAAAAACATGCATGGCAGGCTGATTGAACACTCTAAATTGTCCCTAGGTGTGATTGTGAGCGTGGATGGTTGTTCGTCTCTGTGTGCCCTGCGATTGGCTGGCAACTGATCCAGGGTGTCCCCCGCCTACTGCCCGAAGACGGCTGGGATAGGCTCCAGCACCCCCCGCGACCCTAGTGAGGATTAAGCGGTTCAGAAAATGGATGGATGGATATGTCAATAGCGCAGCAAAGCAACAACAAAAAAAGTACCACACTACTTTCTGGCACCCTTCTACTGAGATCTCAAATGAAGTAAACTGGGAATACGATTCAATTGATAGGTTTCCACAATTTTTGGTGGAAAGGTTGGTTAGGAGTTTCCTATCCCGGCCGTCTTCGGGCAGTAGGGGATGCCCAGCCAATCGCAGGGCATATAGACACGAACAACCATTTGAGCTCACACTCACACGGATACTCACACGGAGGGACAATTTAGAGTGCTCAATCAGACTGCCATGCATGTTTTTAGAATGTGGGAGGAAACCGGAGTACCCGAAGAAAACCCACGCAGGCCCGGGGAGAACATGCAAACTCCACACAGGGAGGCCGGAGCTGGAATTGAACCCGGTACCTCTGCACTGTGAGGTCGACGCGCTAACCACTGGACATCCCGGCCTCTTGGAGCAAAAACACATTCTTTAAATGTGTACGAACACGGGGTTGTAATTGGTATATTCATTAGATTGGTGCTGGTGATTTTCAAGGTGGAAATACCATCAAAAGCTTTGCCTTTTTAAAGAAAAGGCAAAAGTCTCTCTCTCTCTCTCTCTCTCTCTCTCTCTCTCTCCTCCAGGAGGCCTCCTCCCGTAAAATGTATTTCAAAATATTTTTCTCTGTTGACTGTTGATTGACTGTTAATTGTTTAGTATTTTTTCATGATTGAACAAAACCAAATAAAACAACAATTCGGCAATACAGTATTAGACAAGTGGGAGAGATGTACTTTTTTTTGAATGTGCAAACACAAACATGATTGTGAAGTGGCTAAACAACTGGGAGGGAAAAACATGTTCATATAACTTTGTTTTCCCTCTTGCATTTGCAAAGATTTTGCCCTGCTCTCAAAATTTGACCCAACTGTCCCCACACAGAAAACAAACTATCAAGATCATTTCTAGAGGAGCCCCAGTGTGGCATGTGCTCCCTTTCACCCGAACCAGCTGTCTTAATGACGCCATCGCAAGCTACCAAGGACATGGTTGTCTGCGGCAACCAAAGAACCGGAAGACAGGCGTACAGTGGACAGCGACATGGGAAAAGTGGACACATGCATGTGCACCAACACACACAGTCACACATACACACACATGCACACATACTGTCCAGAGCTGAGCAAACAATCCAGTGGAACAACACTCTCTTAAGCATTACGGACACATGATCCATTAGCAACTCTCCGCATACACACGCACACCTAAAACAACCCCACTGACCCACACAACAGCAACTCTGTGTTAGCACAATGCGCTAAGTCGTCGACGTGTTTTTATACCACCACATTGCACAAGCGAGCAGATGAAATAATTTATTGGGTCTATGCCAACCTGTGCATGAAAGTCATCACTGCAGTGTGCATTGTGATTTATGCCATTTTCGATTTGGCAAGTATCGCCCTCAAATTCACAGGCAACAAGTGAGAATTTGATCCATCCATCCATTATCTGAACCACTTGATCTTCACGAAGGACAGAAAAAAAAGAAATCCTCGAAAAAGTGATGCTCTGAACATGTGGTCGCACAATTGCTAATTCAAGCAAAGGTTTTTGAAAAAACCCACTGAATTAAATTTAATTCCAACGAGGGTTCTTTGTAGTGACATTAATATTTATGTACATTACTAACATAAGGTAATTCCTGCAAAGGGATTGGGCTCTGTGATTTTTACCGTCAAATTTGTGGCTTGTTTCTTACATGTACAAGTACAGTATACGCTAACCTGGTACGTCCTTACTATTAATATGAAGAAAAATAATAATAATAATCCTGATAATAATAATAAGATTGCTCAAACAGGTTGAAAACAAGCAAAATGAGGTGGCAAATAATTGTAATGTAATGTTTGACAACAAAACAACCGCAGAGGTTACTGATGAGCAAAACTGCTCCTCAAAGAAAAAATAATAATTCTGACCTTGGTTTAAAATCAAAGGTCAACCACAGCATCGAAGTGTGGGCTCAAATATAGAGGCTGCACTCTCTATGTTACAAAATGACCTATTTTAATATATTTAGGTGAAATTAACAAATCCAAATTCTTTTCAGCAGGCCCCAATGGCAACTAAGATACCCATGCATCTTTTGTTTTAATTCCGCATATAAAACTGAATGTGCTCCTTCCAATGTTAAATAATGTAAATTGATTGAAGTGGAGCAGTCAATAATTAAGTGGATCCATTGGCGTGGGAGTGCAGCGCTCCATTGTAGTGTTGGAGATAAGTGGGCCAAGAAAGCTTAGGTGACAGTGTGGAAGAATTAGCGACTCATTTACTTACCAACGCCTGTGCGTCGCAGATGCAGCTATATCTGTCTATCTATCTATCTATCTATCTATCTATCTATCTATCTATCTATTTTTAGAGCTGTCAAACGATTAAAATATTTAATCTAATTAAAAATGCAATGTCATAATTAACTCAAATTAACTAAAAAATTAATCGTGATTACTCACATATTTTTTATCATTTCTGAATTTCCTTTTACATTTTTTGTCCTATTTTTCCCCATTTTAATGCTCTCATCAACTTGGAAGTACCAATCGCGTCAGTGGCATACATCGTATACCTGTATGATACACACAGAGAGAAGAACAGGTAACTTTGATCTTGTCAGTGGAGCAATCTGGCAACTTTTTAAAAGTAAACTTTCCATTCATGAACTCTTTAAGTATCCGTTTTCGGTGTCTCGCGCTTCCATGGCTGGCAAAACAGACGTGGGCGTGGACTTCTGCAGCACGCTTGTTGTTTTGTTCTGGTGTATTTATAGAGCAACGTAACATCCGCTTGTGACGTGTGGCGCGTTAATCTCGCGAGAAAAAAATTAATCCCGTTAAAATGCATTTAAATTAATGCCAATAAAAACGCACTAAACTGACAGCTCTAACATATTTAAAAAATCCTCTTCTCACCCCTCGGGTGGTGTCCGTCCCTCATTCAGCTCGGGTCCTCTACCAGAGGCCAGGAAGCTTGAGGGTTCTGCGCAGTATCCTTGCTGTTCCCAGCACTGCACATTTCTGGACTGAGATGTCTGAGGTTGTTCCCGGGATCTGTTGCAACCACTCATCTAGTTTGGGGGTCACTTCCCCGAGTGCTCTGAGCACCACAGGCACGACTGTCACCTTTACCTTCTAGGCTCTCTCCAGCTCCTCTCTGAGCCCTTGGTATTTCTCGAGTTTCTCGTGTTGCTTCTTTCTGATGTTTCCATCACTTGGGACCGCTACATCCACGACAACGGCTTTCCTCTGCCCTTTATCTATTATCACGATATCTGGTTGGTTCGCCATTACCATCTTGTCAGTCTGGATCTGGAAGTCCCACAGGATCTTCGCTCTGTCATTCTCCACCACCTTCGGAGGTGTTTCCCATTTTGACCTTGGGGTTTCCAGTCCATACTCCGCACAGATGTTTCGGTAGACTATGCCAGCCACCTGGTTATGGCGTTCCATGTAGGCTTTCCCTGCCAGCATCTTACACCCTGCAGTTATGTGTTGGATCGTCTCAGGTGCCTCTTTGCACAACCTACACCTTGGGTCTTGTCTGGTGTGGTGTATCTGGGCCTCGAGGGCTCTGGTGCTCAAGGTCTGCTCCTGAGCAGCCAGGATGAGTGCCTCTGTGCTGTTCTTCAGGCCAGCCCTCTCTAGCCACTGATAGGACTTCTTGAGATCACCACTTCAGATATGGTCCGGTGGTACATCCCGTGTAGGGGCTTGTCCTCCCATGATGGTCCCTCTTCCAGCGCCTCATCTTCTGTTCCCCATTGTCTAAGACATTCTCTGAGTACGTCATCCGTTGGAGCCTTCTCCTTGATGTATTCATGGAGCTTGGATGTTTCATCCTGGACAGTGGCTCTCACACTCACTAGTCCCCGGCCTCCTTCCTTTCGGCTTGCGTACAGTCTCAGGGGGCTGGATTTGGGATGGAACCCTCCATGCATGGTTAGGAGCTTTCGGGTCTTAACGTCCGTGGTCTGAATCTCTTCCTTTGGCCACCTTATTATTCCTATCTATTATTCCTATCTATTATTCCTATATCTGATCACTGGCAGGGCATAGCTGTTTATTGCCCAGGTCTTATTCTTGCCATTGAGCTGGCTTCTTAGGATTTGCCTCACTCGCTTTAGGTATTTGGCCGTAGCCGCTTTCCTTGTTGCCAGTTCGAGGTTGCCATTGGCTTGTGGTATACCAAGGTACTTGTAGCTGTCCTCAATGTCTGCTATTGTTCCTTCAGGGAGTGAGACCCCTTCGGTGCGGACTACCTTTCCTCTCTTAGTCACCATTCGACTACATTTCTCAAGTCCGAATGACATCCCGATGTCGCTGCTGTAGATCCTGGTTGTGTGGATCAGGGAATCTATGTCCCTTTCGCTCTTAGCATACAGCTTTATGTCATCCATGTAGAGGAGGTGACTGATTGTAGCTCCATTTCTGAGGCGGTATCCATAGCCTGTCTTGGTGATTACTTGGCTTAGGGGGTTCAGTCCTATGCAGAACAGCAGTGGTGAGAGTGCATCACCTTGGTATATGCCACATTTGATGGACACTTGGGTAACCACTTATATATATTTTTTTTTTCCAAAACCTTTGCTTGATTGATAGATAGATAGATAGATAGATAGATAGATAGATAGATAGATAGATAGATAGATAGATAGATAGATAGATAGATAGATAGATAGATAGATAGATAGATAGATAGATAGATAGATAGATAGATAGATAGATAGATAGATAGATAGATAGATAGATAGATAGATAGATAGATAGATAGATAGATAGATAGATAGATAGATAGATAGATAGATAGATAGATAGATAGATAGATAGATAGATATCACATTTTATGTACACCTTATACACTGTACACTTTATCTTTTCAACCTTCCCAACATACTCACAGAACTAGGCAGCATAACACATGATGCTTGTAATAATGTTTTTCATTAACATTACACTGTACATTTTAAAAGAGACTTTTGCAAAACATAATTCCTGCATGAATTTTCAGTTAGGTTAAATGCACAGAAAAACAAATCTGCGTATTTAACCTGCCACAATATTAAGTGCAGTACACATAAACACAATCTGATACAAATGCATCTGTCCTCAGAAGTAGAAGAAATACATTAATTTGGTTGGCACACGTGAAAGAAATAATTTCATTTCAGTGCACCTCATGTGTGAAAGTATCCATTTCTAACATTGATCATTTCATAATAATCATGCTTTGTCTATTTTTTTTATTTTACATTTCATATCACTCTAATCATTAAATAAGTCATAATTGAAGAGGTGATCAAATGCCCTGGTACTGTAGACACTCAATACAAGAACTGGAAACAAAAATTCTGCCTTTTCAAAGATAATACTGCTGATATATGTGGTAACTTTGATATTAATTGAACAAAATGTTTATTATTGTCATTGTAGTTTGCAGGGATGTTTGATTACATTGGATGTTTGATTACTATTTCCCCCCTCTGATGTAGCTAAATAATGGAAGCAAAATGAGTACATTTTTAATTCTCACGAGGGTAAGCAGGTCAACAAAATGAAGCAGCCATCTATCCATGCGCTCAATTGTCTCGTACCTTGCTTCGGATCTGTCCTGAGGTGGAGACTTTCCGGATAAGTTTCTGGGGACCCTCCTGCTCCACCTCGCTGTCAGACGATTCGTCCGCAGTAGCAGACACCGAGACAGCGCCCACCACATGGGGATGAATCCGCGCCATAGACCCGGGCCCTTTATCCGGCTCCTGTGTGGGGCGACAAGAGGAGGTTATGACCAAGTGGCTTCGGTTGGATCCGCCGCTCCCTTCCTGATTCGGAGGAGTCTCTCTTCGCTGTCATCGCTGAGGACGATGATGCGGGGGATAGACCTCGGATTTCCATATGACCGGGGGGAACACGTATTATCGGTGGAGAGGAAAGACCGTGTTTGAAGATTTATCAAAGTAGTCACGCACATTCCCCGCAGCATCATCAAAACTTGACATCCCAACAAGCCGGTTGAATTCATTTTTGGCAGCGAAGCAATGAAATGTTCACGTTCGATTAAAAGAAGCGACAACTGGTTCGATTGGGCTCTCGAAATCTTCAATTCAAACAAGCAGTCAAATAAAGCGGAAACCGAACAGAAAAGTATTTTAAAGTGTGACATAATAACAACTGGTGGTTCAACTTGTGTCGTTGTTGCAGCAATGATTGAATAAAAGTGATTGTTTCCCAATAAATTCAAAATCTCGCGTGTTGGACGAACCAGCTCCTCCCAGGCAGGGCTGCGGGTGTAATTGTAGACATCCTCCATATCCGCGTCTCTCTCGGTCGGTCCACTGCGAGGAGACGACACGGCAAACTCGGGCAGGAGGAAGAACGCTTTGTACTGCTCGCACGGCGCTGACACGCGCACCGAATGGACCAGACTACAGCCTTAGTTCCTCCGGTCTCCCCTCCCCTCCCGGTCTCCACTCCTCTACGCCTCCCCCAAGGAACCTCCACAGGCACCACGTGATCCGCGACCACCGCGCTTGCTTGAATGACGTCATAGCTCTTTTCGTTCTGGTTATCCTGTATGTACAGGACATTGTATTGTATTTTTTTGCAACAAATATTGCCCCCCCCCAATAGTTGTTGTAAAAAACTACACAATATATTTCACAATATATTTTACAACATTTGTTCAGTACTACTAATGTGTAATTTTCAAGAGTTGTTGAGTACATGCCAGATATCTTTTTTATAAGAAAGTGAAACTCATATTTTCCGTGATTGCCCCTTCGTATCAAATTCTGGGATAATACAGAGAACTTCATTTTCCAGAAGATTGGCCATACTGGTAAGATTGAACGTAAAACTTTATCACTTGCTTCACATCATATCGTATCAGATTTCAGGCTTCAAACATACCGATATAAATTTCTGTGGAGAGTCAATATCAAGTGGGGCACATTATTTGGTTATTTGATGATCAACGTCTACCTGTGTTTACTCTTATCTTATAAATGCACCAGCTCTGTGGTGGTCTCAGAGGTCTGTTAAAAGAATTTGGGGGAGCAAACCATGAAAACTAAGGAACATACCAGCCAAGGATAAAGTTGTGAAGAGGATTAAAGCAGGATTAGTACAGTATATGAAAAGATTTCACAAGCTTTAAACATCTTGTGGATTACTGTTTGATTAATCATATTGAAATAGAGAGAGTATCAGCCCACTGCAATCCAAGACCAAGACGCAGTCAAACAAGGAGAGCACTGATCACAGATAAAACTTTATAGATTACGTGTGTCATGACTGTGTTACGACGTGGGTTTAATGCTGCATTCGGATAAGATGTGTTTTGATGAAAAAGAACAACAATTTTTAAAAATCAGCCATCTTTGTTTTTTTTTTGGGGGGGTGGGGGGGTTCTGATATTCGCCTCAAACACTGTGAGGTTGGAGCTCGGACAATTCGATTGGGATAAATCCGGCTTCGACCTTCCTCGATTGCAGCTTTAACCAGTACTTTAAATATAATGGGAACACTTAAACAGCCCAATGCAATTTCAAGTGTTTCCTTCATTTATATTTTCTTGGCTTTTTAGCTTGGCTTTTGAATAACTTCTTTATATATTTATTTTAATTCTTTAATTTAAGTTTTTTTAAGCTCCAGTCGTTCCTCTTGGGAGTCTTCTGTGCTGGAAGGTGTGGTGGCTCTCATTCACTGACAGCACTTGGTAGCTCCTTCAGCCAGAGACTGTTACACCCGCGCTGCAAGAAGGAGAGATACCGACGCTCGTTCCTACCGACTGCTGTCAGGCTGATGAATAAAAAATAACAATCATAATAATAATAATAAATAATGATGTGAAGGAAAATTGTAAATAGTACTGCGATTTATCCATTTTGTGTTCATATTGCATTTAATTGAAAGATGTTTGTTGTTTTTTTCTCTTTCTTCTTTCTACATACATTCTTGCTGCTGGAGGCTGTAAATTTCCCCAGTGTGGGACGAATAAAGGATATCTTATCTTATTCTTCTCTTTTTTAAGATACAGTACCTCATCATGATTTGTGTATGTGAATATGTGTGTGTGTGTGTGTGTGTGTGTGTATGCGTGAAGCACAAGGATGTTTGTGGGGATATTAATCTGTCTGTGTTGCGTTGGGGGGTCCTCTTTTTATTTTGTATTTTTTAATGTTTTAACTGCACAGCACTTTGAATTGCATTTGTATGGGAAGGGCAATATAAATTAGGTTTGATTGATTGATATGAATAAATTACATATAAGTCAGTGTGTTACGGTTAATTAAAATGGAATTATTATATTGTTATTTTTGTCTTGTTCCCCCACGAAACACTAAACGAGCGGACCTAGTTTGTCCCTCATCGAAAACACACCGACTTGCAAGATAATGAAATGACGTTCATGTAACAAGCCGGCATAGGGCAACGAGCATTAGCCACCTTTGTTTATTTATTTTTGAATGTAGACTTAGTGTGACAGCGGCGGAAGCAACATCGGTTAAATATAAATGCACCCGCAGATGTTGTATAGCGGTACGGCTGCGGCTGTTACTGCCAGGAGGATGCGGACTATTTTGGGCGCCGTGTTGGGGCGAGATGGCTGGATGAAGAGAAGCCATGAGGTCAAACTTCTTAACACGTCCTCAGGTAAAAATAAATAAATAAATAAATAACATGACTAAAGAAGAACTAAGACCAAACACGTATAAACGGCTTATGATGTTTATAGCGAACCAACGACAGTTAAGCACATATCTAACGTTTAGCAAGGTAATAAGTTGGCTATGATTTCCAACAGCTTTATTGGACTCAAATGTTTAGATTTGAATTGTCAAGCAAACAGGCCAAGTTTATCGAAATCAACTCATTAGATGTCATATGTGTTTGCGTTATTACAGTAACTGAGTGTGTGTTTGAGACACTGCTGCCAGTTGTGTGAGTCTGTTGAATTTGTGTATTTGCAGGTGACACCGTGAAGATAGGGGATATTTCCTACAAACTCAAAACACCACACAACCCCGAACTGGTTCCTGTCAAACATAGTAAGTAAACGCTTGCGAGTCTAGAATTAGAGTCCAACATGACCGTGACAAGATAAATAAGTCTTACAACTTGTCGCTTTGCCTCAATTTGTGCTGTTAGTTTCAGACTTTGTGCCCCAGGCTGTTGCGCAGCACCTGCGATGGATTATGCAGAAAGACCTTTTGGGTCAGGATGTGTTTCTCATCGGACCCCCAGGACCTTTGAGAAGATCAATAGCCATGCAATATCTTGTGAGTATGTTCGTTCAAATAAATACAGCGGAGTCTTTGAGGTTCCCAAAGTTGGACAATATGGAGTTGTATCAAAGTGTTCAGGAAAACGTGGGTCGAAATGTGCACAAAACTTGGAGTCTAACCGCCATCATGGCGACATGTAGGCATTTTTCTCAGCTGTAAAATGATAATGAATTATGGAATACTACTCAGGTGCACTGTAATATCATTGATGTGGCATAATAATTATAATTTACAGAATTAATGTCAGCTGGGGGACCTTTCATAAATCTGGATAATCAAACAATATCCTGGGAAACAAAAACACAATGCATCATGGGATGTGTCTGTTTTTCTAGTGACTTTTCAAGATTCATTGTGTGATAAACTGAGTGCTGAAGATGTGTGATGAATTACTAAAATACTTTCAAATGGAAATGTATGCTTTGATCTGCCTAAGGCCAGTCAGATGCAACCTGAAATGGACATTGCCAGCCAACAGACACAGGTGTTAAAATTCGCTCCTCAAGGACTTCTCTCCCACATGTTTTAGATGTTTCCCTCCTCCAGCACACCTGAATTTATAATCATCTCATTTGCCTGGTCTGTAGAAGCCTGATAACAAACTTGAGCATTTGAATCAGGTGTGTTGGAGGAGGGAAACCTCTAAAATATGCAGGAGAGTGGCTCGAGGACCGGAGTGTGTTTTTTCACCGAAGTGCCTTAATTAGTGATATGCCCTTGCATATGCTATTTGAGCCAACATAATTCCTTGTTGTTGATAGGAGTTGACCAAACGCGAAGTGGAGTATGTTGCATTGTCCAGGGACACCACAGAGACTGACTTGAAGCAAAGGAGAGAGATCCGAGCCGGAACCGCCTTCTACGTTGACCAGGTAGGCAAGTGCTGATTGAGTTAGCGTCGTGGATTAAAGTGTGGAATTTTTTACTTTTTGTTGCAGAGGTTTCAATTTGCTGTTGACCCGTCTTTGAGCCAGAGTGTGAATAAATGTGTTAAAGACTACATTGCCATGTTACCGGAGCTATGCATTTACAATAGATTATCCATCAAACTGTCCCATCACTTTTCTCTACTGCTTGTACTCATTAGCAGTTGTGGGCAATCAGCAAAATGTTACTGGTCCATCATTCGTCATCCGTCAGCGGCCTGACGTTGGCCATGATTGCTTTACTTCTACACTGTGGTCATTTTTTACATTGGCCATTAATGCTTTACTTCTACACAGTGGTCATTTTGCCGTGACTCGCAACTCGCCACCTAGCGTTATTTTGTTGTGAATCACGCGAGAACTTGGTCAAGAGAGTGGTTATCGACGCCAAGAAATCATAATCTTCATCTCGTCATTGCTCCTGCACTCATATGTCCACATACTTTAGCCCAGTCTTTGGATCCAGCATGAACGAAAGTACATGTTTGTTGCTCATATCTTCATTCACTCATAAGTAAGCCATGGCGAGGTTAATCCTTGTGATATTTTCAGATGTTGAAGTCGGCAATTAGTAGAGATGTTGGTGCCGATCGATCGCCGTTTTATTTGAGATTTATGTACAATGATTTTGAATGGACAAATTACCGGTACATCCAGTTCCTCTGCTACCGCTCACCAAGACTTGAGGAAAAGGGAAGGGGGGCTTGGCTATACCTTATTGCTGAACAGAAAAGGGTGATTTGAGAGTTGTTATTTATTTACTGCTTTCTCCCAAAACATTCATCTTCCGAGCCGCTTGATCCTCACTAGGGTCGCGGGGGGTGCTGGAGCCTATCTCAGCTGTCTTCGGGCAGTAGGCGGGGGACACCCTAAATCGGTTGCCAGCCAATCGCAGGGCACACAGAGACGAACAACCAACCACGCTCACACTCACACCTAGGGACAATTTAGAGTGTTCAATCAGCCTGCCACACATGTTTTTGGAATGTGGGAGGAAACCGGAGCACCCGGAGAAAACCCACGCAGGCCCGGGGAGAACATGCAAACTCCACACAGGGAGGCCGGAGCTGGAATCGAACCCGGTACCTCTGCACTGTGAAGCCGACGTGCTAACCACTGGACTACCGGGCTGCCTCTCCCAAAACAAATTTATATACCCGGTAATTGAAAATGCAAACATTTCTCTGATGACAAAATATTGTTTTTGATTGAAAAATGGCCCATCCTTGCTGGACTGTTCCTACAATGAGTATATTGATGAGTCAGCGTTAAAATACAGAAGAGGGTCAGAGCTTTATTTGTATCGTTATTATCCACCCTTTGAATTATTGAAGACATGCACTGTCTGTCCTGTAGCTGCAGACAAGTCAATGCAGACAAAACTGAATGCCTGCAATTAACAATAACACTGTACAATTAGAGGATGACTTGACAGCATTGCACATCTACATACATAATGGCTTCCTGATGTATAAAACCTATTTTTTACATAAAAACGCAAGAATGCAATTGTGTTTGTGTCAGACAACACGTTTTGATGTGAACTTAATTAACCCTCCGCAGAAAAGACATTTTTAACTTCCCTTTTAGAAGCTTCCGAGCATTTCATGTGTGACTACAGAATGTGGTTGAGGTGTATTTGGGTGTGTGCTTGTCAGCACCCCAAGTAATGATGTCTTCCATCTGAAAAACTGGACACTTAAAAAGCAACAGTAGCATCACAACACAGAAAATATGACTTGCAATATCTTTAGTCTTTGTCAAATAATGAAACTGCATATTTTGTCTATTTTAGACCCATACTCCCAAACGCGTAAAATCATGGGTCATTTTTTGGGGACATTTTCCAAGAAGCCTTGGTGTGAAACCAGGCCGTGTGTGACATCCGTGTCTAATTCGTGTTGCTATTCGGATCACGCTGCGCAACTGGAAGTGCTGCAAAATGCTCCACTTTATGCAACCAGAAGTGATGCAAAAGAGTAACACCGCAAACGGACAAACAACAACAAATTGAGCTGAATTCTTAAGCAAGGAGCTTGCTGTATCCCGAGAAGTTGCCAATCTCGTGGAAAAAGGGGAGGAAATTGCAAATGACTCCCATTTATTGACAAATAACATGATAAAAACTGAGATTTAGGAGCATTTGATGACAAGCTTTTCATCGAGTATGTAAATCTGGATGCATTAACAATACAATAGACAGTACAACAGCTGACCATCAAACATTTGCCTTTTGGAGAAGAGTAAATTGCATACTGTATTTAAATAGCACGAATCAACTCTTTCGGAACATTGTGATGTGCTTCTCTGACTTCCCTCCGCGGTGACTGAAAACATGTTGATTTATTTGGAGCTGGATAATGTGTTTTCTTGTGTTTCATATGACCATTGGACCTACTAAAATTGGTCATGTGTCTATTTTTGTTTTGTTTTTTCTGTTTGGATCTGTTTATACTGCTTTTTGTCTACACCATTCCTTTGGTAGTCCATGTGTTTAGTAATGCGAGATGAAGTCTTATTGAAGTATATAGACTAGGTAAAAGATAAACTGTCTTTCATCTTAATTTTAGGTTAATTTGCCTTTATTTTAGGTTAAAGTCAAGTAAAAGCAGATGAAAAGCAGAGCCCATCGTGAGTTTAATCGTTTGGCAGAGCTGATGTAGGCTAAGTTCTTGTGGTCAGTAAATACAGTCAATGTTTCCTTGGCTCCCGCTCGCCAGTGACGCCATTCCTGAAATGCCAATAGCATGGGCAAAATTTCACGGTTCCCTACATCGTAATTAACTTCAGCGGGGGTACGTTTTCTCGAGAAGAAGAATGTGCAGGGGTGGAGTCTCTGGTCGACTGGGGATTACTGGGACAGTATAACAAAAGGTATATCTGGATTTGGATGGGTTAGAAACGGTGGATTGGTAAATTATTGTTCAGTGTATTCATGAGATTTTTGAATCCTGGCCTTTCCACAACACTAACCGGGGCCCCGTGTCTTGGAAAATGTGCTCCTTCAAATTCAAATAATCACAAACGCATTAAGAGATCAAGGAATTCTAGCTACTAACTCTTGACAAAGTACGGGTGTGAACAGAAAGTTGACCGAGACAATAACCAACATGTGCAAAGGTGTTATCTGGGCAAAGGGTGCCTACTTTGAAAAATCAAAATTATAGAAGATTAAGATATCCTTTATTTGTCCCACACTGGGGAAATTTACATGTCTTTTTTTCCCCAAAAATCCCATCAATATTTCTTCAAATTGTCAATGACTGACGTGTTCATCTGTAATTCAGGGTTAAAAAAAAGGAACAATCACTGAATTACAGGGTGGTGTACTGTATTTCCAAACTTTTGACTGCTTCAGTTTATACTAATAATTTAAAACATTACGTGGGGGGGGGGGGGGGGTGAATATGCAATACCACCTCATTCGAATTTGCAACAATCATTTACAGGTGACAGCTCAGATGCTGCAATTTTGAGGGATCTGTCGATGAATGAGGCTCCGATCGACATCTGTAAAATTGCTTTGTCAACTTGGCCATTCGCTGTCAGTGGCATTAACAGCAACACTGGGCCACATTTCCACTTTCCTTTTCCCACTGATGTCTTTATCACATGTTTATAAATTAAGAGGGAAGTATGGAGTGTTAATCTCGCAAGCACCTTCACCTTCCCACGTACACCTCAAGATGAAACCATCTGTCTGCTTGTTGCCACGGTAACAGGCCATAACAACTTTTGGGGGGGTATTTTGGTCTCTGTAGGTACAAAGGAGTTAAGCACCCATTATAAGTGTGTTGATCAGAATTTTTTAAATGTCATACGGTGAGAAAATGTTTGTGTGTTTTATTAAACTCTAGTGGGTGTGATGACTTCCAGCATGTGTTTGAAGATGGGTGGGCGTAAATTGGAAAGCGATTGTAGCAGGTGCGCTCATGTGTCATCTGGAACATTGCCGCATATTCCTCAGAGAGCCGTGCTCATTTGGAGTCCTATATTTACTCAGAATGGGTCAATCCCTGTACTAACGCTCACTCATTCTTTTTTAGAGGGAAGACAGGTTGCTAGTTCATTGTTTTTTTTTTTAGTCAGAAGGATTTTCATTTTTGGACTCCTCCAATCATTATTTACCGCTTGGCATACACATACGTTGGCCAGCCACCTTGCACTCAATTGCAGTCATAAAAAGTCTACCATTTCCACACCAGCTCCATTGGAAAATAATGCGTCTGGAAGTTAATGGATGGCTAGGTGTTTATATAAATTTATTGGACACACTTGACTGTTGTTAGTGTAACACTTAAAACCTGCAATAAGCCTCTGAGCTCCACGCTGACCCAGTGTTAAGTGACTGATGAAAGCAACGCTGAACATGTACAAGAGAGTCACAAAAAAAACTTTACTTCATGTTGGTGTAAGTCATTATAATAACAATCAAAATTGTAATTCTAATACCACAGGTATACTTTTTTTTATTTATTTTTTTTAAATTATTTTTTTTATGGTGAGTTGTTAAAAGGGCCTAACGGGCCTTGTACGAGGTGTGTTCGAGAATTTCCACGACTCGTGTCAAAAAGGCACTTTTCAAATCCAAACTATTCTAATCTTTTGTGGGCAACACGATCAACCAGCACGTCAGCAAAGAGATCCTAAGATGTTTGCGTCAGTCAGTGCGTAAGAAGAGGCAAGTGTCGTGGCAGGGCAACTCATACTTCACCATGACAATCTGCCTGCTTACATTGCTCTGAGCGTTTCCTGCCCGAGATGAACCACCCTACTAACCTGAGCTGGATCCTTGTGATTTATTTTACTTTTTTCATCTTGTCCGTGCACAATGAGGTCATCAAAGGGACCGGTTTTGAAGACGTGGACAAAATTAAGACGGCAGTGACAACAGACCCGCGGAAAATTCCAGAAGAATCTTTCCGGGGCATGTAAAGCGTGGCAAATATCGTTTGTAAAACATGTCCTGGAACTTTTCTGACACATCTCATATTTTCTGTGACTTTCGTGGTTGGTTTCATTTGTAATGGTCACACAATCTTACTATCCAGTTCTGAATTATTTTGGTTGTTGGATTTATTTTTAATAACCATTTTAGTTTTTCCTGGGGAGGTTTTTGCATATCGCTGGCATCAGGCGGAATCCCGAATTCTCCAGAAGCATCAGTTTATAGGGGGGAAACAACAAAAGAAAAACATGGCATGTTCGTTGAGGCTTTAACATTCCATAGACAAAGAGAGAAAACTAATTCGTACAAGTAGCAGACCCACATCACGGAGACTTCAATAAATTAAAGATTTATTCAAAAATATATAAAATTGTCCAAATTTGGACAGGTTTCTGAACGATGGTGACAATTTTTTTTCTTTCTGAATAAAACGGATTTGATAATTGGTTTAGGTAGATTACGTAGGTAAGCCTCCTTGCATGGAATTAGATTGTTTCACACATTTTAAGATGATCACAGTTTTTATGCATAATGCTGCAAAAAGCATCTTTCTGCTGATAAAAAGCATGGAATAGTCCTTTGCCTTGCCAAAGGAATGGAAACACTGCCTGGACAGTTCAAGAAAATCATACTCTGATAATATTCATGGGACTAGGAAAGCAAACAAATTTGTTCTGATAAAGGAAAATGAAAAAAAGGAACGTTTCTGCGATGCATTGTATTGAGGCGCCACAGATGAGCAGGAGTGTAGTGGGCGTGCTACGCGGAGGTACGCCGTCCACCCACTTCTCCCGACGCCACATTCAATTTTTATTGAAATGTTTGTTGATCATTGTTGTAATGCGAGTTATGCTTAATAACGTTAGCCTGTGATTATTTTGGAGTCGTAAAACATTTAATTTAACGTTAGTTCAACTGTTGTTGTAGCCTATGATCGATGTTCTGTATGCATATATAGAACATCCCAGAATCGTGTACACCCACTTAAAAAATCCCCACTACACCACTGCTGATGAGCCTCTGCTGGTGTCCCAAGAACCTCTCAATGCAGTATCCCCCAAGGGCCGTTTTTTTTTTTTTTTTGGCCACCTCTAATCAATCGTTTTGTATTTGCATTCGATTCAGAAATACTTGAAGGCTTATTTTACAGTCCAGTATATCGAAATGGTCTCAGCAATCATCCCTGGATTAGATTGTGCAGAGTTACTTTATTGCTAAGAATAGCCGTCCCAACAACGCTATGCTAATTTCAAACCCGGCCCCTTGTCCTGTTTCATTTTAGATTACCAAATGGTTATCTCATTACAATGTTGAAAATGGGCTCGCAGTTAAATTTAGAACATCCTGACCTCGCTGTAGTCGTTTTTGTGGCTGCACTTCCCACACAGCGTCCCATATGCACATTACACGCACACGTAATTACATGCTCGCTAGCTCTGTGGTCTCCCTAGACTGCTTAAGTTTCCTGCCTGCTGACGTCAAGAGAAGCTTTTGGGTTTTTTCAACTGAACATGTGCATATACACTCACACACCGACACACACGCACACATGCGCAATGTAAACAAAGAGTTGTCCTGCATACTACATTTAGTGGCAAAAAAAAATATTCCTTCTAAAAGTAAAACTTTGGTTTTGTGAGCGCAATAATATATCAAAGGGATTTATTATAGTTGGATGTTTGTCTCATTTGTAGTCACCATAGGAGAATGGCATACTCTTCGTTCTTTTCTTCTCAGTGCGCCGTCAGGGCAGCCACTCAAGGGCGAGTTCTTCTCCTGGAGGGTCTGGAGAAGGCCGAAAGGAACGTTCTTCCCGTCCTCAACAACCTGCTGGAGAACAGAGAGATGCAGCTGGAGGACGGACGCTTCCTCATGGCAGCCGAGCGCTATGACAAGCTGCTGGAGGTCAGAACACCAACATGAAGTTCACTTTAAAAAACGTTGTTGTGATTGTATGTTCTGTTTTTGTACATTACTGTACCTTCTGTATTTCGACAAATATCGGCACAAGACTTTTTAATGAAATCTGACGGTTGATAAGAGATCAAATGCAACTCTGTCAACTTCAGTGAAGTATTTAATTTTTCAGTTAACCCTGAGAGAGATACTTGTTGACCCCAAGTCCGCTCTCTTTAATTTGAACTTAAGACAATAATAATTTAACATTTCAGTTAATTTGACATTTCTGTAAAATTGTAGGGAGCTATTTACTCCCTGAACTTTTTTTTGTGGCAAGTTAAAAACAAATGTCTTGTGATAAGAACATTCATCAAATCCGAAAAGTTATAAACGGTATATTGTGAGACACATGATGGGTTAGAGTTTGTATTTTCAGAAATTTTGATACCAATATTTTCCTTTACTGGAAAGGAATATTGGCTCCAAACATTGGTTAGCGGCCTACTTGACAACTAATAATCAGTATCAACATGCCCCCCTCTCCCCCAAAAAAGAAAAAAACAAATATACAGTAGGTCTATCTTTACTCAAACTTCCCAAAATGGAGTGTTATTTCAAAGACTCCCATTACGTCTGCTTGAGAGGCGCAGGAATCGATCTGTTTGAGCTGTCAATGACGCTGATACCACTAAGATAGATTCTCAAACTTAAACATCAATACGTTTGATACTTCATTTGAGACGCTGTATATGCAGTATCATACCAGAATAGAAAGTGATACAGTACGCATATCGATTAGTGGATGCATACGCACAAGAAACTCACTGGCACAAGGTCAATTTCAAAGATTTCAAATGCCGATACCCGAGAGGTACATCCAGATGACCATACCTGAAGCACTCGAAACTGCCAAACAAAGGCTCCAAGCCTTGTCCAGTCGCCTGAAGCGGTACACGAAAGGGAATGAGGCCAGACGAATAAACAGGCTGTTCGCAACACAACCTGCAAAAGTGTACGCTCAGTGGCAGGGTCCTAACAACAGAGCTGACCCACCAAGACTGGAAACTGAAAGGTACTGGAGAAGGAGGTTGCACATAACAGCAGTCCACAATGGTTGCTGACCCTGAGAGAGGAGCACAGCTACCTCCCTGAACAGAACCCAGTTACCATAACAGTGGCAGACATACAGGAAAGAGTCTCAGACATGAAGAACTGGACAGCACCAGGCCCGGACATGGTCCACACCTACTGGCTAAAGAAACTCACAGCACTCCATGAGTGCCTAGCAGTACAAATGAACCAGCTGCTGAGGGATGGGACTCACCCAGAATGGCTAACCGAAGGGCGAACGATCCTGATCATGAAGGATCCCTCGAAGGGTGCAGCCCCATCCAACTATCGGCCAATAACCTGTCTCTCCACAACATGGAAGGTCATGTCAGGCATCATTGCGGCTAAGATAAGTGGACGCATGGATCAATACATGAACGAAGCACAGAAGGGCATTGGTAGAGATACCAGAGGAACCAAACATCAGCTCCTGGTTGACAGAACGGTCGCACAAGACTGCAGGTCCCGACGTACCAACCTGTGCACAGCTTGGATTGGTTACAAGAAAGCATATGACTCGATGCCACATACATGGATCACTGAATGCTTGGAGTTGTATAAGGTGAACAGGACCCTAAGAGCCTTCGTTGCGAACTCGATGAGGATGTGGAAAACCACACTTTAAGCCAATGGCAAGCCACTTACCCAAGTGTCCATCAAATGTGGCATATACCAAGGTGATGCATTCTCCCCACTGCTGTTCTGCATAGGACTGAACCCCCTAAGCCAAGTAATCACCAAGACAGGCTATGGATACCGCCTCAGAAATGGAGCTACAATCAGTCACCTCCTCTACATGGATGACATAAAGCTGTATGCTAAGAGCGAAAGGGGCATAGATTCCCTGATCCACACAACCAGGATCTACAGCAGCGACATCGGGATGTCATTCGGGCTTGAGAAATGTAGTCGGATGGTGACTAAGAGAGGAAAGGTAGTCCGCACTGAAGGGGTCTCACTCCCTGAAGGAACAATAGCGGACGTTGAGGACAGCTACAAGTACCTCGGTATACCACAAGCCAATGGCAACCTCGAACTGGCAACAAAGAAAGCGGCTACGGCCAAATACCTCCAGCGAGTGAGGCAAGTCCTAAGAAGCCAGCTCAATGGCAAGAATAAGACCCGGGCAATAAACAGCTATGCCCTGCCAGTGATCAGATACCCTGCAGGAATAATAAGGTGGCCAAAGGAAGAGATTCAGACCACGGACGTTAAGACCTGAAAGCTCCTAACCATGCATGGAGGGTTCCATCCCAAATCCAGCACCCTGATACTGTACGCAAGCCGAAAGGAAGGAGGAACAGAAGATGAGGCGCTGGAAGAGGGACCATCATGGGAGGACAAACCCCTACACGGGATGTACCACCGGACCATAACTGAAGTGGCTGATCTCAAGAAGTCCTATCAGTGGCTAGAGAGGGCTGGCCTGAAGGACAGCACAGAGGCACTCATCCTGGCTGCTCAGGAGCAGGCCTTGAGCACCAGAGCCATCGAGGCCCAGATATACCACACCAGACAAGACCCAAGGTGTAGGTTGTGCAAAGAGGCACCTGAGACGATCCAACACATAACTGCAGGGTGTAAGATGCTGGCAGGGAAAGCCTACATGGAACGCCATAACCAGGTGGCTGGCATAGTCTACCGAAACATCTGTGCGGAGTATGGACTGGAAACCCCAAGGTCAAAATGGGAAACACCTCCGAAGGTGGTGGAGAATGACAGAGCGAAGATCAGAATCAGAATCAGAATCAGAATCATCTTTATTGGCCAAGTATGTAGAACACACAAGGAATTTGTCTCCGGTATAACACGCTGCACTAGTATCATCGTAAACAACAAAATCATTGAACCATTTTAGAGTAACCAGTAGTTTTGTAGTACCATTTTGTGGTGCAAGAAGAGTGACTATGTCAGTGACTGTTTAAGGAGTTAATGGCTAGAGGGAAGAAGCTGTTTAAGTGTCTGCTGGATTTGGTGCGCATGGATCTGTAGGTCAAAATGGGAAACACCTCCGAAGGTGGTGGAGAATGACAGAGCGAAGATCCTGTGGGACTTCCAGATTTAGACTGACAAGATGGTAATGGCGAACCAACCAGATATCGTGATCATAGATAAAGGGCAGAGGAAAGCCATTGTAGTGGATGTAGCGGTCCCAAGTGATGGAAACATCAGGAAGAAGGAACATGAGAAACTCGAGGGCTCAGAGAGGAGCTGGAGAGAGCCTGGAAGGTAAAGGTGACAGTCGTGCCTGTGGTGGTCGGAGCACTTGGGGCAGTGACCCCCAAACTAGATGAGTGGTTGCAACAGATCCCGGGAACAACATCGGACATCTCAGTCCAGAAATATGCAGTGCTGGGAACAGCAAGGATACTGCGCAGAACCCTCAAGCTTCCTGGCCTCTGGTAGAGGACTCGAGCTGAATGAGGGACGGACACCACCCGAGGGGTGAGATGTGGATTATATAATATATATATATATATATATATATCAGTCCATATATATATATTTTTTTTAACATTTGTGTGTTTCTTTTCCGACCTGTAGGAGCACACAAAAGAGGAGCTTGATAGCTGGAAGATCGTTCGCGTTAGCGAGGACTTTCGGGTCATCGCCCTTGGTCTACCTGTCCCCAAATATAAAGGCAACCCACTGGATCCTCCCCTCCGATCTCGCTTCCAGGCCAGAGACATCTATTATCTCCCGTTTAAGGTACGGTCTTCCAGTCATTTAACACGAAAAGAAACGATACGGTAGCCCCAACAAAACTTTATTTATCTTCAGGACCAGTTGGAGCTGTTATACGCGGCAGGACCGAACATTGCGGCAGAGAGGTGAATTGCCAGTCTCACAAATGCCTCCATAGCGAATTGGAATTGAAATTGTAGCGTTTGCGAATATCTTTACATCGATTTTCAGTGAGTGATTTATCATAGCATGTGGTTAGTTCATTGGTTCTTAACCTTGTTGGAGGTACCGAACCCAACCAATTCACATGCACATTCACCGAACCCTTCTTTAGTGAAACATAACAATCAGTGAAACATTTGACAATACAGTTGTACTTGATACATACATACATATTGATAAAGTGTTCCTTCAGTTTTTAGTTGCTCAACTTGGCATGACATATCATGCAGATAGGACGCTGAGTCCCATTACGTTCCATGATGCATATGAATTCAACTAAATTTCCCACAGCACTGATTGGACAAGCGATGTAATGTGATCATCTGCAGCGGGCGTGTCATAACTAATTGACATGTTGAGTTGAGTGTGTCTTAACTTCCACGGCAGAGGCTCCGTCGAACCCCTGAGACCGATTTACCAAACCCCTGGGTTCGATTGAACCCAGGTTGAGAACCACTGGGATAGTTTATTTAACATACTGTAGAAATAATTTAGATCATAGTTTAGGTTACCCAACCCTCTCCCTGCTTGCAAGCCCAGTAGTCATCCAGACAAGGCCCTATCAGACTGTTTTCAATATTAGTGAAGAGTGGAGCAAGAGTGTGGTAAGGAGTTTGAGTACCCCTCCTATCCATCTATTTTCTGATCCGCTTTATCCTCACAAGGGTCACGGGGCATGCTGGAGCCTATCCCAGCTGTCTTCGGGCAGAAGGGCGGGGGACACCCTGAACCGGTTGCCAGCTAATCGCAGGGCACATTGAGACAAACAACCATCCGTGCTCGCACTCACACCTAGGGACAATTTGGAGCAGGTATCAAACTCAAGGCTCGGGGGCCAGATCTGGCCCGTTGCATCACTTTATGCGGCCCGCGATAGCAAATCAAACATGTCAACTTCCACAATGCTTGCTAAAATCTCAACCACAATTTGGAAAGTCTCATATGTAATGTAAAATAAATAAGAGCCACATTGTAAGCATTTTCTTGTTACCAAAAACCTCTTGACAGTAATTGAAACAATAGTTGAAGAAACCATTATTATTGACATATGGTTTCAGTGATAATGGCCCGCCAACGGAAACGGTAACTAAAATCTGGCCCACAACAAAAAAGCGGTTTACATCCCCGATTTAGAGTGTTCAATCAGCCTGCCATGCATGTTTTTGGAATGTGGGAGGAAACCGGAGTACCCGGAGAAAACCCATGCAGGCCCGGGGAAAACAAACAAACTCCACAGAGGGAGGCTGGAGCTGGAATTGACCTTTTTTGAGTATCCCTTCAAATTCAAATCATGATTCTTTGTTGTGCATTCAATTCCTCCTCAAACAGCTGCGCACTGCTATGCAGACAAACGTCCGGATTTCTCTCAACCCTCCCTCACGCGTGCACATTATAACAGTAAATGGCTGATGAATATTCAGTATGAGTGTGACCTGTGTGTGTGTGTGTGTGTGTGTCTTGTATATACACTATATACTACTGTTCTTAATTTTTTACTTTCTTTTACTATACATACACCCATTAACACACCCATACTGTAATTGAACCCTCCTCACACAGTTTGTCCTTGTGTCAGGGTGTCCCAGCTTCTGTCACTTGCTTCCACACTGTGCTCCCAGGAATCAGCCAACCTGGGCCTTCCTGACTTTCCTGTGGATAACCTCCTTAACGGCGTCAATGTACTGGTAAAGAACCGTTTAAACCTCTGCTCTCCTCCTCTCTGATAAAACGGCTTTGTATTCAGATCAGATGTTTTCATGCAAGTGTCACCAATTCCAACCAAGCATGCCTTCCTCCTCCAACTCACCCGATTCAAATATTATGATCAGAATTATTATCAAGATTCAGCAGAGTTTGCTGATGAGTTGACCATATGAATTAGGTGTGTTGGAGGAGGGAAATGTCTAAAACACAGGGGCACTCGAGGACCGGACTTGTTGAGCGCTGGTCTAATGAATCCTGTCCTGTGTTTTCATAGAATGTTTTCCCCATGATGTCGTCGCAGCAGCTGGTCCAGAGACTTTACCCCTACCATAGCATGTTGGGCAAGGACGGGTGCAGCGCTGTGGAGACGGTGCTCAGTGTAGGATACCGTCTTTGACTTTCTGCTTTCTAGCTTTCTGTCAGTGGTCTACAGTATGTATCGGCTTGTTTGCCGACCATTCTCTGCAACTGGTGAGTTGTCAGACAAATGCCTGAATGAGTCATGCAGATTTTATGGTTTTTACACAGAAATTTGAGCTTCTGGATGGCCGCAGCAAGACATCGAGCAGCGCCGTTATCAGTGTGTCCAAAACAGCAGGCTCGGACGAGAACTATGCAGATGTCACCTTGCGCGTTGCAGATAAAGATGTTAGAATTCAGGTAGACACCTTTTTTTATTATTTTTATTTTTTTACATTTTAATGGGTTTTTACAGTATACTTACTTACTGTAATGCCCTCGCATGTGTGAAAGAAGGACCTCCATCGTCAATGCACTTGTCAGCTGTTCTACGCCCCCACACCCAACCAAAGCATGCTAGGAAGTACAAGTTCAGCTCACTTCCAAACCTGGAAATGTATTTTTAGTAGAGCTGTCAGTTTAGTGCGTTTTTATTGGCATTAATTTAAATGAATTTTAACGGGACTAAACATTTTCTCGCGAGATTAACGCGGCACACGTCACAAGCGGATGTTACGTTGCTCTATAAATACACCAGAAACAAAACAAGCGCGCTGCAAAAGTCCACGCCCATGTCTGTTTTGCCAGCCATGCCGTGCGAGACACCGAAAACAGATACTTAAAGAGTTACGAATGGAAAGTTTACATTTAAAAAGTCACCATATTGCTCCACTGACAAGACCAAAGTTATCTGTTCTTCTCTCTCTGTGTATCATACAGGTATACGATGTATGCCACTGACGCGATTGTTACTTGTTTGGAACTATTTTGTGTGGAAGGTTATAGTGTGCTGTGTCCATATAAATAGAGCGGGTGGAGCTTCTCTGTGTTCGTCTGACAGTGACAGTGCGCTACAGTGGTAGCGACCTAGCGAAAGTAAAATGTCTCCATTGTTGTCATCGAACCAAGTGTAGTCATTCGAAATGAGGTCTACACAAAACCGTAGAGAGACTTCCGCGCAAGAAGGACCAACACAATCAACATAGCCTGACTGTGTTAGAGGGAGTGACCCCCGCCCCCCTTTAAGAATGGTTTGCTCCTGCAGCATGGGGGAAGTGTTGTGCTTGTTTGTACGGCCGGCAGTTTCGAATACAGCGGCACATAATGAACACTGGTGTCCGGTGTCTCGTTATTCTTCAACAAACATACAGAAACAGACTGCTGTGTTGAAAGCAAACTTGAGAAAAATGAAGTATACAACCATGGTTTAAATCCACTATAGGCTGAGTACTAGTGTACCTTAGATGTGCACTTTCTAATGTTATATTGCTCTATTTTAATTTCATAAAAAAAGCTGTTAAAGCAACTGTTGTGTGACAAAATATTTTTTTCACCGTTATTGATGGACAGTAATATTGTGTGAGAGATTATATGTGAATAACTGCACCAAGTGAAAAATGTTCATGTAAAATTGAAAATTGAAATTGTTATTTCAGTAAATATTTGCATTTGGCACATAGAAAACTGATTCTTTATTCCATGTTGACGAGAGCATTAAAATGGGGAAAAAATAGGACAAAAATGTAAAAGGAAATTCAGAAACGATAAAAAATGTGTGAGTAATCACGATTAATTTTTTAGTTCATTTGAGTTAATTATGACAGTTGCATTTTTAATTAGATTAAATATTTTAATCGTTTGACAGCTCTAATTTTTAGTATGAGTGAAATCCTGCATGACTGGGACACATAATTACGCTGGTGTGCGTGCACTGCCACGTTCAAGTGCTTCGAAGCCGAGAGGGGGGCTGATGAAGGCCACACACACACGCACACACACACACACACACACACACACGCACACGCACACGCACACGCGCACACACACACACATGCACGCCATGATGAGAAACAGCCTGAAACTGAGGCATGCGATGCACTTTTGTAGCCTGTTAACTATCGTAGCTCACACGTACAGTTTTAAAGGTTTAAACGGTTGATGTTGTTTTTCTCCTCGGATCTACTTGGGACATGGATCTACCTAATGGGCACCCCTAATTTAGATTATTTTTATTTAGCTCTGTGATTAAGATCTTTATTCGCCTCACAGTTGGGAAATAGTCAGGAGGTTGTAAATAAAACAAACATTCATATACTCAAAATGTGCCAACAAGCAGAGTATAGCACAAATATACCAACACATGTCAGTTCCAGACTTTTAACATATTGAATGCTTCTCTCATGGCTTCATTTTTGTCAATATAGACGCCTACATTTTTCGAGAGCCACCTTATGCATCTCACTAGTTTTTGCATTTTGGTCCAAAGTTGTATGAAATACTGTAGGTACAATCCATACTCAATTGTCGACATGAGCTCCAACACAAAAAGCTAATAGGGAAGTGCAAAATGTATTTTACATGAAATTATATTTGATATTTCAGAAAAACAGAGAGAGGGAATATTGATGTATTGAAATATTTGTCACCACCGGTAGTTACTTTGGCTCAATATTTTTTTCACACCTCTACAAGCTGCCAGTGACTTTAAATAATGTTTTTTTTTTTATTGTTGATGATGAATCATAAAATGTGTTTTATTTATTTATTTTATTTATTTTATATTGATATCATGCCACTGTAGTAAAAATAATATTAACACATTATTCTGTATTTGTTGTGTTCAAATCGAATGAACAATCAGGTCCCAGCAGGCACCAAGGAGCCCCGGCCACCCAACAGTTGCCACGACTTCATCAGCACCCCTAGCCACTCTCAGCTGATTGCCGACATGATGCAGTCTCATATGGTGAAGGACATGTGTCTCATAGGAACCAAGGTCCTACACACACATACACAAATGCAGTTTATGGTGAACTATTGCTTCAATGTAATCGTGTTCTGTATGTTTCAGGGTTGTGGCAAATCGGTGATTGCTAAAGAGTTTTCTGAGATGCTGGGTTATAGCATTGAGCCTGTCATGCTCTACCAGGTAAAAAAAATAAATATGACAACAGCTACCGTTATGCGCAGCATATTAATAGATGCAATATTAGTGAGCAGTTGTATTGAAGAAGAAAATCATACATGAGACACACAGGGTGAAAAGGCACATTATTTTTGTGAAGGATGGTAGAAGTCAGTTGGGATAGACTCCAGCGCACCCACAACTTGAATAATGACAGGTGGTATATAAATTGAAGGAATGACGATGAACTCTGGCTATTAAATCAGTCTCTCTCACAGTGTTCTTTCTATGCTTTAACCTCCTTGGACCCCGAATTCTGTATTTGTTCATCATCAACAATCAAAAAAAACTTCCTCTATATACTGTACTAGCTGGTTCGCCGCCCTCCGGGCGGCTCATCAGCTAGTTCCTGCGGAAGGCTGGTAAGGTGGTAGTTCGCCGCCGTCCGGGCGGCTCATCAGCTAGTTCCTGCGGAAGGCTGGTAAGGTGGGCCTTCGGCCCACAAAAGTGTCGTTGCTAGGTTCAACTTTTTGTTCATCTTCATTGCTTATCGCGAAAATAAATTGATGTTTAGCTCGACTAAATAACTAACAATTTTATTGCAATGCTTGTGGGTAGACAACATTTTTCGCCAAGATGCCCGCGCGATCGTAGTGAGCCACTGCCTGAGCGGCGCAGCGGCGCGGTGAAGTAGGTACGTTTTGAAAAGGGACAGACGGAAGGACAGACCGCGTGCGGGACGACGCGCAATATATATATAGATAGTATGCCATTTTCACCTTACATTTTAAGGTTTGTTTTTTAATGATTTCATTGTGCCTGTGACAGGATATGACAGCCAGGGACCTCCTCCAGCAAAGGTTCACGCTCCCCAACGGCGACACGGCGTGGCGTCCGTCACCGCTGGTCACTGCTGCCATTGAGGGCAAGCTGCTGCTGCTGGATGGTATACACAGGGTCAACCTGGGAACACTGGCTGTCCTTTCCAGGTAAGACCATCATTTCTCACACATTTCAGTATTGTTGTAGAGAAGCCAAAGTTCACCAGTGTTACATGCTGCAGGTTACTTCATGACCGGGAGTTGGATCTTTATGATGGCACCAGGCTGCTGAGGTGGGATAGATACCAGGCACTGAAGGAGGAAAACAACTTTACAGACGCGCAACTTAAAGAGAGGTACCTGTATACTCATTCACAAATGTGTCTGCATAGTCCCTTACAGCAGGAAATTATGACGTTAAGGAAAAAAAGTCTACCTATGTGTTTCTGCGTGTGTTTTACAGCACAAAGGGTGGAGCTTGTCAACCTACCACTTAAACGCCCACTAATAGACTTTATAATCGAATAAATATGTTTCATGCAATATTTTCAAATGGACATATATGGGAATGTTCACAACAAATAGCAAGCTTTTCTTGCCAACTGGCCACTACGTACATACACACAAATGAAATGATGGAAATCGGATTTTGAGCTGCATTTTTAGATGATGCGTTTTAATCATGCACTGCGGATTGTATCCTTTTTATGTGGTGAGCCAGTGAGAGACCGTTAGAAGGCAATATCTTTAGGTATGGAAGAAGTGGACCTGTGAGACACTTGACTGACCTAAATTCCTTTTTTTCCTAATCTCTTGCCTTAGTCTGTATTGTGCCAAGAATTAGGGCGCTGACAAGTTATGTGCTGAATAATTAAAGTCTTTTTAATGCAAGCGATCCATCTGAAATAATTTTTTAAAGTCTCATAAATAGTAGTGGTGTCACGGTATGCAGAAAAAAAACCCCATCACGGTTTGGTGTGTACCTTGTTTTACTTTTCAGTCCTTTTGACATTTGTTACGACTGAACAAAATGTAAAACTATAACTGTTTACACAAACCAATTTAATTTGATGCATAAAAATGTTCTTTCTGATGAAAGACTGTTAATCGCTCCTACTATATTGACCGATGCATGACCAAGGTGACTTTTTTTATTGTTCTTTTAAACATAGTATTTCTGATAAGTTAGCAGTGACGAATGTTTTATTTTAAGAGCAAAAAAAAAAGCTTTGTTGGAAAACTTGTTTTCTGTTTTGCGGTGCTCTTGTCACAACGTGCAAAATTATATTTCTTCTCTGTTTGAAAAGTACACCAAAGTAACAACAGTAAGTTGTTTTCAACTATTTGCCCGAAACATCCTTGCTAGCTACAGAAACGTTTTCACATATTTGGACCCATGCTGCCATGCAGTGCAGGTTGCAGTCGAACAATAACTGTTAGCTTCAGACTGTCTTTACCGTGACCATGCTCAGTGCCCTCTTAATAAAGCCTCCACCAGTTTAAATATAGTCCAGTGATGTGTGGGTGTCTCGATGGGGTTACAGTCATGGTCCTCTCTGTCCTCTTGAATCAGAGGCTTATACAGCCAACTGTCAAAAGCCATGCACTTCCTCATGACATAAATTGGTTGTGACCAACCTACACACGCACGCACACACACACACACACACACACTCGCACACACACTCGCACACACACTCTACCCCAGCACAGCGGACTGTGTCTCATTGGTATCTGTCTTTTCAGGTCAATCTTTGCCATCCACACGTCGTTCCGAGTGCTCGCCCTGGCTGAGCCTCCACTTGTTGGCGCTGGTGCAAGCACCAGTGGCAGCAGCAGCACTAAAGGTCAACAGTGGTTGGGTCCCGAATTGCTCACCATGTTCCTGTACCACACCGTCAGGCCGCTGGCCCAAGCCGAGGAGGTCAACCTGTTGCAAGGATTGGTGAGATACTCTCAGTGGACAAGAATTTGTCCTCTGGTAAAGATTTTGACTTTGAAATATTTCATTCATCTTTCTAGGATTAGAACTCTTACTGAAGAAATATCTGTTGACTTAATTTATTTTTTTTACATGCAATTTAAGATAACATCCAGCACACCACATCTTCCCATTTAGCTCCTTACAAGCAGCACTTATCCCAAACAAATCCATTGATTTCTTGTCATGTATATTCATCCCCCGGTATCTCAAGGTAGCTATTTAGACATTTTCAGAGCTTATTGTCCTGTTTTCAAGCACACTTTGATTGATAACTGACTAAATTGATCGTCGTAGTATAGTCTAAAGTTTTAACCATCACAAATTTCACAAATTGTCATTTTTCTGCTTTTCCTAATTATTTAAAAATATTCCCTCAAACTTTCAGTGAATAGTACCCATTTTAACTCAGAACTGTATTGATTTTTATGATTTCTGACACAAGAAAACCAAGGTAACATTTAATGTGTTCCCTTCCGACACCACATATAGCAAAGGTATAGATTTTTCGAGACTAATCATAAAATCTAAAGTTTTAGTGGTAGCTAATGTCAGATCAGTGTGGAAATTATCAAGTGAAGTTTATTTGAATAGAGCTTAAATCACAAAAATAGTCTTCACGAGCCCCAAACTCCGCAAGTGGGCAAGGAAAATTTCGAAAGCCCCATATCGGGGAAAAAAAAAATAGGCTGATCAAGGCTCCCATTAATTTTATCTCAATACACTTGCTCTTGTTTTCATTTCAATTTGCAGTCTCCTAATGTTCCAAAGGAGGCTGCCGAACAGCTCCTGCAGCTCACGCACACTCTACGACAGACTACTGACCCCACAGTAAGTGTGCCTGTGTGTGCGCGCACGTGTGTGCCAATGTGATTTGCCTTCATTTATTTGCATGTGTCACCAGGCACAGTCTCTGGCCTCCTCCCTCTCCACCAGACAGCTGCTGCGGATTTGTCGCCGACTCTCTCGCTACCCCGAGGAGAGCATCGCCCACGCTGTCAACAAGGCTTGCCTCTCAAGGTGTGCTCAGGGTTGTATTCACCTTCACGTTTTGTGCACTTCGGCTCCTGTCGAACAAGGGCTGTAGTAGGGCGGACCCCCTTTAACACTGTAGCACTGTGTGTTTTTAGGTTTCTTCCCAGTTTGGCCCGCGGCTTGCTTCAGAAAAGCCTCGCCAACTGCTCCATACAAGACACTCCGGACGCTGACAACACACGTGACTTTACTTGTGCGTCCCAGTCACTTGCATACACAAGACTTACCGTACATCTTCCTTTCTATGTCGAACTGAATTCAATTTCCGGGTCTTGATTGTGGCACGGGGTTATGACTGGCTAGCACAGCTGCTTCACAGTTCTGAGGTCGTGGGTTCAAATCAAGGCTCCAACCTTCCTGTTTGGAGTTTGCATGTTCTTCACATGCCTGCATGCGTTTTCTCTGGGTACTCATACATTCTAAAAGCATGCATGGTACGTTAATGGATGACTTAAAATTGTCCGTAGGTTTGAATGCGAGTGTGAATGGTTGTCTACAAAACCGAATTCCAATAAAATTGGGACATTGTCTAAAACGACTAACTCCCACTTTTTGCTGGGTCTAGGCACCTCATTTAATTCAGGCCCGTTGAATTGCATTTGGGGGAAAAAATGAATACATTTCGTATTGTGGATAAACACACACACACACACATTTACACGCAAACACACAGGGTTTTTCCTGGCTCAAGTTAAGGCAGAGGTCTTAAGGGCTTCGGCTTCAGAGGTTCCACTGACCGATATGAATACTAGATACGCCAGCATGCTGTAGCAGCTCGGTTAACCAGCGCGCCTCTGTGGCAGATATGTTGGAAGGGACAACATTCCCATCAAAAGAAATGCTTTGCCATTGAATTGAAGTCACAACTGGATCATTTCTCAACTAATTGTCATGATTTCATCATTGCCAAAACTTTCTGTATTAATACAGAACATCCATTCAGCCACTATCTGTGACCCACTTGCCCTCACGGAACATTCGGGGAAAGAAGAGGCTTTTTACATATGAAATATTAATCCCAGTTCCCCTGGTGTAAGTGTGCGAGGTGGTGCAAAATGTGCTGGCAGACGTTTTTTCCCCCCATTCACTCACATAAAATGTGCAGACGCTTTTGCCTAACCTTGCTTAGTGTCGCCGTACGAACGCATCTTTGTTCATAAGCCTACAGCCCTGCTCTCATCCTATGTTTTTCCTTTGCTCTGACTCTCTCAATAATAAGCCACTCTCGCAAACTCTAATTGCCCCACAGGGATAAATACAATTTTCTAAATCTGAATAACTATGGTTCAACTGTATATTATCATATGTATCCCAAAAAAATCAGTCTGGAATGTGTTCCATGTTGAATACACACCTTCAGTCACTACATGCCACCCAGCATCAAATCGACTGAGCTGTTGAAATTATTGGGGCGATTTCTCTGTTTTTTTCTTCAGGTATGGTCAAAGATGGTGTGCTCACTATCGGGAAAGTTTCTGCTCCTGTTTACAAACCCAACGAGAAAATGAAGGTTCCAGATGTGCTCTTCTATAATAATCCCCAGGTAATTCCTCTGTCACCACCCGCACTGACGTAATCATTGCTATTGATTGATTGATTACAATTTAGGTGAACGACTGAAGTCACTGATGTGACAGTTCTAAGGAGCAAGCTCTATTGATGTGTCCTTTGGCCTAGGTTCCTCTCTTAGAAACGCTTGCGCTCTCTGTACGTGTTGTGCATTATTTTGTGCCATTTTGAGAATGTTATTTAGAGTGAATGTTGTTGACGTCATGTTTGAGGGCCAGGTGCAGATGTCCTACTTTTTTTTTCCTCCAATGGCATGTTTTCTCCCTGTCTTGTCCAGAAGGACAACAACATAACAAAGCGATATATAATTTTTGTAACACTGTATTGTGAGCACTTCTTATGACCTAGTTTGTTTTAATGTAATTGTGATTTGTGTCTCTGCAGCACGTGATGGTGATGGAGGACATGTTAAAAGACTTTCTATTAGGAGAGCACTTACTCTTGGTCGGCAACCAGGCAAGCTTTGTCACTGATGAACAAAATTATTGTTTAATTTCCATTTTAACAGAAAAAAATGTTTCAATTTGAAATTGTTGCATTCTAAACTTTACTTTCTGTACTCTCTGTTGCAACCTGTCTAGACAGAAAAATGGGTTATTAATGGTTGATGACATAGTTGGATCTATTAGGCCTACCTTGCTTAAAACAAGGCTCCATACTTTTTTTTTTACTAGAGATCATAAAAATATTTTAATTTAGCAAATTTACTCGTCACACAAGCATGAGAAGATGAAAAAATAACTCTCTTAAATGTTAAGGGCAAAATGCCACTAGGGCAGTCTCGAGCCCTGGCTTAAAGACATCCACAACATATGTCCGATTGATCGTGTGATTTAACTATTGGTAATCAATCAGTCATATCTATTGCGGTGGTGAGGTGTCCAACATACTGTGCAACCACAGTACAATCCTACTTTATGGAGATTTTTGCCCACTCTTAATCACAGAAGATATCACTCGTTCATCTTGTCAACATTGGCCCATAGAATATCACAAATCAAATAACAGGATGCCGAATGTGCAATATTAGGCTCCGATTTAGAAGCTACTTATATTTATTCTTGCAGCAATTTTTGTCAGTTGTGTAGCAGGCAGTTTGGCATAACACAAGACTTGCAAAACTCTTTTGACCCTTTAGGAAATATTCAGCGTCGAGCACTTCCTTTAGGAGGCTTTGTCCTGTCAGTTTAGCTTTAGTGGGTCGAGTTACAGGAAAGAAGTGGACATGACAGCCAAAATATGGTGATCTGTGTTGTTGCAATAATAACATGCGGCAGTCAGTTGGGGAATCTGTCCCAAGCCAACACATTAGCGGCTGTCAGAGCTCCTTGCAGGATGTCTGACTGGGAGGTCACTGTGGTTAGCCAGTGAGAGTCCCAGAGTGGAGAGGAGCCCCCCGTCACAAACTGTTACCGTCAAAAGTCTGCATTGAAGGGAATAGACTCATCTCACACACTTATCGAACATTGTTTTCTTAAACAACACATTTTATTTTGTTGTCCTATTTTCTTCCATAGGGTGTCGGAAAAAACAAAATAGTGGACAGGTTCCTGCACCTTCTGAACCGACCCAGAGAATACCTACAACTGCACAGGTCAGTCATAACTACAACAAAAACCACATTTTATTTTTTTTTCTTAGCAATAGCGCAATGTCATGGTGGTATTGCATTTCTCGTTCTTTCTGAAATGTAATGTTTCCTCATTTAACCTTAAATATTCAAGAGTGGTGTGTGTTCATTAATTGTATGGTGGTGACATGGTGAGTACCACCACATGCATTAAGCACAGGACAGTGTTTGGTTGTTGCCGGACTTGTAGTGTGACATCTTGTCCGGTCCAAGATACCGACCGATATTTGTCCGGTAGTCTGACAGCTCAACCGTCGTGAATGACAAAAAACGTTGTGTGGTTTTACAAGGACACGAGTCGTCCTGTATTTGTTGAATACGCTGTAGTCGGTTCACTTCAGGCCGGCCCGTGGCATAAACAGTCCATGCAGCGGAGCACGCATTGCAACACAGGAATTGATGTGGACCCCCTCTTGCGGTTGTGGCCCTAAACAACCGCATAGAATGTTTATGACATGGGCAGGTCCTGGTTTGTAACCCCTGCTTTTGCAGCAGTTTTTATTTATTTATTTACCGTATTTTCACGACTATTCGACGCATCGTACTAATGGCCGCAGTCTCAGTAATGCGTGACATTTCTGTATTTTACACATACACAGGACGCATCGTACGAATGGCCGCAGTTTTACAGTGGTAAAACATACGTCGGCTTAAACATACGGCATGCATGCGCGCACTCTAACACGTTAGCTTGAAGCATACGGTAGCATGCCAAGACATACAGATAAGATAAAAACACGTTTTTAAAAAGGCAACGAAAGCAGAACTGAGTTTGGGTGTATTTTATTTAGCCATCGTACAATGTTCTCACGTTTTTCGATCAATCATCACCCAGAAATCCATCAAAGTCCTCATCCTATCAGAAGCAGAGGACTGCACATCTCAGTTGTCATTGAATGCATCACATGCTAGTGTGAGTTGCTACGCATTGCCGAGCGGAAAGAAGGAGTAGCAACAGCAAAGTCAACATTTCTCTCGTGTGAAGCTTTCCCACATTTGAAAGTAAAGAACAGAGTGAAACATGGTGGCAGCGCGTGTGTGTGTAGAAAGAATAGAACAATTGTGCAAGTACCGTAATCCATCAAAAACGCCGCGTTCCCTCTCGTTGTTGCGTATTGTGGCGTAACTCGCCAAGTGCTGCCTCTCACTCTTTGTAAAGTTGTGTTTGCCACCGATCATCCATTGTTCCCATGCCGTTTGCAACTTTACTTTGAACGCCCGGTTGATGCCAATGTCCAGCGGTTGGAGTTCTTAAGTCAAGCCTCCGGGAATAACGGCAAACTCAGAGTTCATTTGCTTGACTTGTTTTTTCACCGCTGCTGTGAGATGGGCACACATGCCAAAAGCATAACCGGTGGCTTTAAGTTTGAACTGAGCTTCGTAGGCGTGTCTTTTTGTCGAATTTATTTTCAGGGGTTCTTAGAAACCAAAACCGGAGTTGTTTTGCAACAATGCACATTGCCACACTCTATACAAGTGTTGGTACTGGCTTGAGGCGTCCACTTACACGCCCACCCTTCACCATTGGCGGACTAGCTTGCCTGTCCTCTCTCTCTCCCTCTCCCTCTCCCTCTCCCTCTCCCTCTCCCTCTAACTCTCCCTCTCCCTCTCCCTCTATGTATATATACACGCCCACCCTTCCCTGATTGGCCGAATTCTCTCCCGCATGCCTGGCCACAGTCACTTCCGCCTTTTCTCTATATAAACAGCGTGTCGGCTGTCAGTCAGATTTTGGAACTCAGCGCATATAAAGGACGCTCCGCACCATAAGGCGTCCTGTCCATTTTGGAGAAAATTTAAGACTTTTAATGGCGCCTTATAGTCGTGAAAATACGGTATTTATTTTGACATGGACTTCTGCCTGAGAGAAGAGGAAGCACTTTGCAAAGCTCTAGATGGTACATTCCATTTGAACTACCACACTTGTACTTGTGTTCCCGGGATCTGTTGCAGCCACTCATCTAGTTTGGGGGTCACTGCCCCGACTGCTCCGACCACCACAGGCACGACTGTCACCTTTATCTTCCAGGCTCTCTCCAGCTCCTCTCTGAGCCCTTGGTATTTCTCGAGTTTCTCATGTTCCTTCTTCCTGATGTTTCCATCACTTGGGACCGCTACATCCACTACAACGGCTTTCCTCTGCCCTTTATCTATGATCACGATATCTGGTTGGTTCGCCATTACCATCTTGTCAGTCTGGATCTGGAAGTCGCACAGGCACGGAAAATCCTCCTGGATCCCCCGCACCCTGCCCACCACCTTTTTCAGCCACTCCCCTCAGGCAGACGCTACAGATCCATGCGCACCAAATCCAGCAGACACTTAAACAGCTTCTTCCCTCTAGCCATTAACGCCTTAAACAGTCACTGACATAGTCACTCTTCTTGCACCACAAAATGGTACTACAAAACTACTGGTTACTCTAAAATGGTTCAATGATTTTGTTGTTTACGATGATACTAGTGCAGCGTGTTATACCGGAGACAAATTCCTTGTGTGTTCTACATACTTGGCCAATAAAGATGATTCTGATTCTGATCTTCGCTCTGTCATTCTCCACCACCATCGGAGGTGTTTCCCATTTTGACTTTGGGGTTTCCAGTCCATACTCCGCACAGATGTTTCGGTAGACTATGCCAGCCACCTGGTTATGGCGTTCCATGTAGGCTTTCCCTGCCAGCATCTTGCACCCTGCAGTTATGTGTTGGATCGTCTCAGGTGCCTCTTTGCACAACCTACACCTTGGGTCTTGTCTGGTGTGGTATATCTGTGCCTCGATGGCTCTGGTGCTCAAGGCCTGCTCCTGAGCAGCCAGGATGAGTACCTCTGTGCTGTCCTTCAGGCCAGCCCTCTCTAGCCGCTGATAGGACTTCTTGAGATCAGCCACTTCAGTTATGGTCCGGTGGTACATCCCGTGTAGGGGCTTGTCCTCCCATGATGGTCCCTCTTCCAGCGCCTCATCTTCTGTTCCCCATTGTCTGAGACATTCTCTGACTACATCATCCGTTGGAGCCTTCTCCTTTATGTATTCATGGAGCTTGGATGTTTCATCCTGGACAGTGGCTCTCACACTCACTAGTCGCCGGCCTCCTTCCTTTCGGCTTGCGTACAGTCTCAGGGTGCTGGATTTGGGATGGAACCCTCCATGCATGGTTAGGAGCTTTCGGGTCTTAACGTCCGTGGTCTGAATCTCTTCCTTTGGCCACCTTATTATTCCTGCAGGGTATCTGATCACTGGCAGGGCATAGCTGTTTATTGCCCAGGTCTTATTCTTGCCATTGAGCTGGCTTCTTAGGACTTGCCTCACTCGCTTTAGGTATTTGGCTGTATCCGCTTTCCTTGTTGCCAGTTCGAGGTTGCCATTGGCTTGTGGTATTCCAAGGTACTTGTAGCTGTCCTCAATGTCTGCTATTGTTCCTTCAGGGAGTGAGACCCCTTCAGTGCGGACTACCTTTCCTCTCTTATTCACCATCCGACTACATTTCTCAAGCCCGAATGACATCCCGATGTCGCTGCTGTAGATCCTGGTTGTGTGGATCAGTGAATCTATGTCCCTTTCGCTCTTAGCATACAGCTTTATGTCATCCATGTAGAGGAGGTGACTGATTGTAGCTCCATTTCTGAGGCGGTATCCATAGCCTGTCTTGGTGATTACTTGGCTTAGGGGGTTCAGTCCTATGCAGAACAGCAGTGGGGAGAGTGCATCACCTTGGTATATGCCACATTTGATGGACACTTGGGTAAGTGGCTTGCCATTGGCTTCAAGTGTGGTTTTCCACATTCTCATCGAGTTCGCAACGAAGGCTCTTAGGGTCCTGTTCACCTTATACAACTCCAAGCATTCAGTGATCCATGTATGTGGCATCGAGTCATAGGCTTTCTTGTAATTAATCCAGGCTGTGCACAGGTTGGTACGTCGGGACCTGCAGTCTTGTGCGACTGTTCTGTCAACCAGGAGCTGATGTTTGGCTCCTCTGGTATCTCTACCAATGCCCTTCTGCGCTTCGTTCATGTATTGATCCATGTGTCCACTTATCTCAGCCGCAATGATGCCTGACATGAGCTTCCATGTTGTGGAGAGACAGGTTATTGCCCGATAGTTGGATGGGGCTGGACCCTTCAAGAGATCCTTCATGATCAGGATCGTTCGCCCTTCGGTTAGCCATTCTGGGTGAGTCCCATCCCTCAGCAGCTGGTTCATTTGTACTGCTAGGCGCTCATGGAGTGCTGTGAGTTTCTTTAGCCAGTAGGTGTGGACCATCCGGGCCTGGCGCTGTCCAGTTCTTCATATCTGAGACTCTTTCCTGTATGTCTGCCACTGTTATGGTGTGTGTGTGTGTGTGTGTGTGTGTGTGTGTGTGTGTGTGTGTGTGTGTGTGTGTGGGTGGGTGTGTGTGTGTGTGTGTGTGTTGTTTCCCATAAGATCACGAGTAGATTTAAACAAACATCAAGAGTGTTGATGCATTCGTCGGTTTGTGGCTGCTTTTTTTTATGTGCAGCTGCGGTCAAAGTCTTGTCAAAGTCAAAACGGACAGCTTTGTGGACGGACATGATGACCTGGTTAGTCCCACTCACTGAAGCAGCTAATATTAGATCAAAGCAGCAGGGGAGGGAGGCAGGAAGATGCGTGTGTGTGTGCATGGTTTTTGGAGACAGATAGTCTTCAGAGATGTGGCTCAGAAAAGCAAAAGCCGCCCAAGAAAGAAAGTAGGACGGCTTCCGGGTCAACTCGAAGAGCGTGCATCATGGATGAGTGGGAAGTGCGGGGGTTGGGGTTGGGGCAACTCGCGTAATTTTGGAATGTCCACTGGGATTAAAGATGATTGAGTTTGTAATTTGATGTCATATTTTTAGTTTGGTGATCTGATGGACTCAAATGCAGTCCTAGCCATCTTTATGATCTAAAGAGGAAGTGCCCACACTTGTTGAAATTAGTGATGTAAAAAGTAATGTGATTGCATCTAATAATTCCAAACAGTTTTTCTAAAACTAATTTGAGGATAAGCGGTACAGAGAAGAGTAATTGTCACAAACTCGACATTCGAGCTGTATTTCCAGCTCGAAAACACGAACGTCTCTACTTCCTTCATTGGAACACATGCGTGAGACGTCAGCATGCTGAAAATGTGACTTGGCACAGACATGACATCACACCCCCAGGGACGTCTAGTTTTAAATGTCTTCATCTCATTATCCTTGACTGTTAAAGACGTAAATCTTTTTCCTTTGTTACTTTTCTACTCCATAATCCAGTTGTTTGTTTTGTACCTGTTGGTTAGTAAGCGGGTGTGTTCATTTGATTTTTGTTTTGATTGTCTTTGTTTTCTTGCATGTGTAAACAATTCAACCAGACCAGAATTTGGTTCGGTCAGCAATCACTTGTCTCATTTTACTCACTTCTGCAGTCAAGTGGAAATTGTCTGCTAGTAGCTTTCCTAAACATAAACATTGTTCAGTTTTACATTTTACCAAATTTGTTTTGTCAGAGTTTACTTTTACTTAACTTTAACTAGAGTACTACAGTAGATATGGTAACATGTTAGATTACTAAATTACAAGCATTATTGGAAATAAAGACTAAAACGTATAATATTAATTATTATGTATATATTAATATACAGGGCCAATCCCGGTTCTCACAAGGCCACCACAATTTGGCTCTGTAACATAAATTCAATCTCATACATGTACTATTATTGGACACTCATGAAAAATAAATACTGTAGTGCCTATCCCAAAGATCCGGGAAGACTGAAAGTATTGTGGTTAATATTCTGCAATACATGTGCTCGCTGCAGGGATACGACGGTGCAGACGTTGACGCTGCAGCCTTCAGTCCGAGATGGTATCATCACGTATGAGGATTCGCCGCTGGTCCGTTGCCAAGGACTCCTATATTTCCAGTCTGATATTCTTGTATTATTGATTTTTTTTCGGAACCTTAAAGTGGCGTTGATATGGGCGTGCAGGTCAAGGCCGTGAAGATGGGACACATTTTGGTGATTGACGAGGCCGACAAAGCTCCCACAAACGTCACCTGCATCCTGAAAACCCTGGTGGAGAGCGGGGAGATGATTCTGGCTGATGGCCGCAGAATTATCTCAGGTATGCTCAATACCCCTCACATGCTGGGTTTATTCAGTACTCTCGCACAAGCCTGAGATTATCATTTGAGTCAGATTCTCAAAACGCATTATTGACTCGAATATATTATTGACCTGAACGAATCTATTCTAGGACTGAACAGTTGTGGGGGGGGGGGGGGGGGGGTTCTAATTGTGTCTTTTTTCCTCCAAAATGTGATTGTGATTTAATATGCAATTTTCTTTTAAGGTAATTTTCTAATGTTTATTGTTTGTTTGTTTTTTTACAAACAAGCAATTCATTCATCTTTTTCCACAACAAACAAAATCATGTCTGTTATTAATTATAAGTTAGAAGGTAAATGAAGCAGAAATTAATTAGAATTTATTTATTTTTTTGTTGACTATGATTGCAGGTATAAATGTACAAATCTTACCATGCAACAAAATGCTACATATGGATGTAGTTATCCTCTTAATACTTGAACGATGATAACTTAGCAAGGTGGTTCTGTCTTCAAATCATTTGGCTGGAGGATGTGATTTGAGCTCACTGCTCTGTAGCGTGCACAATATTGTCTTTGTGCGTACGCAAACATCAGAGACACATAAATGGAAGTTAACTCTTTTGTTTTTACATGGTGACACGTCTGTTTGAATATGATGCCACAAGCTTAGCTGACCTAAATTTGGGCAGTTTCTTGCCAATTCCTATATGCAGTACCTCTCAGGCTCCAACAGGTTGATCACACACTGATATTAAAGCATTAACTACAGAGGCCACTTGAACTCGATTGCTAATCAAAAAAGCAGCACCTACTAAAGCACATAAAGCATCTGTCATATTAATCTTGGATGATGATTAGCTTTTTAGGCTCTTATATGTGGTCGTTCCACAATGTTATGGGTGCCCATGTCTATGTTCGGTCTAATCTACTTTGTTTTTTGTCGATGTGCTACATGCGTCCATTAAGTCAGTTTTATTTTATTTACAATTCCACTTTACTTCACATAGATTGTAAAGCAGTGACTTTGTGTTAAAGGCTTTGTGTGTTTTGTGTCCGATTGTTAGATCCACTTGAAGCCAAGGGGAGGGCTAACACCATTGCAATGCACCCAGATTTTAGAATGATGGTGCTGGCTAACCGACCGGGTTTTCCCTTCCTGGGCAATGACTTTTTTGGAGCTCTTGGTAAAAACACACACACGCACGCACACACAGTGCCATTTGACATAGATCCATTTGTTTTGGTACTCCACAATATGCATTCATCTTCATAGGTGACATCTTCAGCTGCCATGCCGTCGACAACCCCAAACCCAGGGCTGAGCTGGCTATGCTGAAGCAGTACGGCCCCAGCGTTCCTGACACTACTCTGGAGAAGCTGGTTGCTGCCTTCGGAGAGCTCCGGTCCATGGCTGACCAGGGCACCATCGCCTACCCGTACTCTACACGTGAGGTGGTCAACATTGTCAAACATCTCCAGGTAGGAAGACCCCTCCCCAAAAACAGACTCGTTTGCGATTGAGATTTACATTACCGTATTTTCACGACTATTCGACGCATCGTACTAATGGCCGCAGTCTCATTAATGCGTGACATTTCTGTATTTTACACATACACAGGACGCATCGTACGAATAGCCGCAGTTTTACAGTGGTAAAACATACGCCAGCTTAAACATACGGCATGCATGCGCGCACTCTAACACGTTAGCTTGAAGCATACGGTAGCAGGCCAAAACCAGGGCAAAACCACTACCGCTCCGGCCCCTCGGTAGTGATCTGATCTACCCAAATACACAAGTCACAGACTTTGCTGATGACTAATGTCCACCTGGGCGCGACAGCTGTTCCCAAACTGTCTTTTGGTATTCAACAACTCTTTGTTCCCAATTTGTTTATTCCCACTCTGTGATTGAATCTAGCCTTCGCCCCCCTTGCTTTGACATGATTACTCAAGAAAAAGGCCCTCTGCCCAAACGGCCGACACCTCTGCGCTGAACATGTCCAGACATGCCCAAATTAACCGAAACTTTAAACATGGTACAATTTTGCGCATAGATTCTTATAACAATTATGCACATTATTTCAGCTCAAGAGACCTCAGAAAGTACAATAGGAGGAAGAATGGATCAATAATTCAGTGCAAAATGGGCGAGGCCTTTTTTTTCCTGATTTCCCCACAGGCCGTGCTGCTTTGTCATAACTCACTAATGGCATCGGACTCGCAATAATTTGGTTGGCTTTAATTACCACTTCACTGTCTGGCATCTTTAGAGACTCCCCCCAAGTCAATGTATACATTGCTTCTATTCTCTCAGACATTATTGATTGAGTATCCACAATGCCAAGGCCCAGCACTGGAAATAAATACTTAGAGGTGTGAGCTATGGTCCAATTATCATCCCCCAGAAGCAGAGCTGTCACACTTGGTGTAATTTTAATGGGAAAAAAAATACTTTGACCCGCGAACATGATTTATTTATTTATTTTTAGTTCATAGACAGTGTCATTGAAAAACAAAACAGCAACACATACCGATGCAGGTCTCAACACAGTTTGAGGAAATACGATATGTTAGATGTAGATTTGCATTGTTTTGCTCCAGTGTTGTTTTATTAAGCTGCATGTTAAAAATATTGGGAACACTTTATTTTGGTTACGTTGTCAAGGTTGAATTTTTGATGCTCATATCTGTTTGTCCTTTTTTCCTACAACTCCATCCCAACAGAAATTCCCCAACGAAGGTCTTGCCAACGTGGTGCGGAACGTCTTTGACTTTGACTCGTACAACCAAGATACACGGGACGTCCTAATCGAGGCGCTGCACAAGCACGGCATCCCCATCGGAGCCAAGCCCAACTCTGTTCAGCTGGCCAAGGAGTAAGGCATCAGAAACACAGCACTTGTTGGCCATGACATTATGTTCACTTGCTAAAAGGCCCCATGCCAGAATGTCCATGCAGTGCCATTCTAAACCACTACAAATATATTATTACCGGTAATAGTGGATCTCATTGCATTATGCAAGTGCACATAATGTTGTGGTCAACAAGTACATTTCATGAGGAGATTTATTATCCTCAAACGGTTTATGTAGTTTCAGACGATGATTTTAAATATAATATAAAAATGCAGGATTTAATATAAAAAGACTATGTTTGACAATGTTTTACATGTTACGTTTTGTTCATAGTGGTAGAAGTAATTGCAATGATTATGATTTGATAGGGGTTGCACGACCTCAACAAACACTCAAGAAAGTTGAGTCGCATTAATTGAAAAAACAATCACAGGAGGGAGGAATGCTTTGCAGTAAGCTATATACCATAAACAATGAACAGCCCATACACTGCATTTAGGCAAAAGATGGACATGAGCACAGTAAAAAAAAATCCTATTGCTTGGTGTGCTTACAGTTGGAGAAGCCAGGTAATGTTTGTACAACTTGCCAAATGAGGAAGCCTGTCCTCATTCTGGCCTCTCCACAGTAGCAAGTTCACTGTAGTGGGAATTTACAGTGTTTCTCCAGCACACGTGTGACCGTGACATGAATAAGCGGTGTGGAAAAATGGATGAATAGATGCAAATAATCACCGACCTCATTATGTGCGGTTAAAGAATTTCGCTCCGTCCTTCCGCTTTGAGAGTGGAATCTGAAAATTTGTTCAGAATCATGCTAGAGCCTGGATTTTTTTCCCCCTTGACTAGTCCTCCCTCATTTACCAAAGCTGCACATTCAATTTTTTAAAAAAATAATTAAATTACAATGACAGACTAATTTCATTCAGCACACAAACACTAATCAGTTGTGGCAAGCGGGTCATCCTCCTCAAGTCAAAAACACGATTAGCAAGTAGTTGAATGTCCCACTCTAAATTGTTGGGTCGACTAATCTGTACAACCGCTATTATTTGATGTGTATACATTGGATTGTAAACAACCATAAACAACTATAGGTAATAAAGAAAGCTGTGCTTGCTTATTCATTTCAACCCATGAGACTCCGTACTTTCGAAATGATGAAATGTTAGATTTTTGCGTTATGCTGTACTATTTGTATTCATAATACATTTTTCATTAACTTTCTATTCGGTATGACTTGAACTCAGTTTTAGCTGTTTTCAAATGTCACTAAACTTGGATGAGGCTTCAATGAAGTCTCTGCACGAATCAAGCTGTTGGAATAATAATAACCTAAGGCCTTGCATTAATTACAATGCACTGACTACAAATGTAAAGTTTGACCTTTAAATAAAGGGAAATATTTGTTTCTCTGGTGTCCTGTTGTTTTATTTTGAACTGATCACATTTGCTGGAAAAATAAAAAATAAAATCTGAACTAAACGGGGCAGAAACAACTATTTTCCTTCATCATATTGGCAGACAATCTGATTTCTTCTTTTAGCAATAATTATCGATCATTTAATACCACCGTTTGTTTTTTTTTTTTCAGAAGAATACAAGCGAAAAAATTTCAGAAAAAAAAGCAAAATGAGTACCCGATCTTTGAGCCCTAACTTTGCTACGATTGAAAATTTGAATCAAGTCAGTGTTTTTATTTATTCATTTATTTATTTATCAGTGTGTGTGTGTGTGTGTGTGTGTGTGTGTGTGTGTATGTATACAATATATATCTAACAATATATATCACAGTTTATATCTTTTCGGTGTAAGTACTACTTTTGTTTGTTTGTCTTATTTTCCAATGTAGTCTCTCTCCACAGCGTAAAAATCTTTGGACTGATGTCGGCTGCATTCCTCAGTGTGCAGTGGGCATTCGGGGCAGTTATTTATTCTGTGCATAGCAGGAACCTGCCTCGAAAAAACAACGCCACTACTAATTAAATTTTTTATACTGCTGAACCATTCATTAACATTTGCACCCATGGACAATTATATCTTCAATTAATCAACTTTGCACGTTTTTGAAATACGTGAGGAAATTGAGTTTCCGGAGAAACCCACAAGGGCACGGGAAAAACATGCAAACTTCACACAAAGAAGGCCGGAGCCAGAATTTTAACCAATGACCTCTAAACTTTGAGGTGGATTAGCAAGCTGGCCCACTTCTGTCTGTGAGATTCTAACCACATCTGACTTTAAACGAAACTTCATTGCTGGGGTCCCAGGTGTTTTACTTACTTACTGCAATGCCCTGTAATCATTTTGCATATGGGAAAGGAGACCAATATTTACCAATGCGAGCAGTAAAATTAAATAAAATAAAAGTGAAGAGCACTCTCATGCAAGAGCTGCTGTGAGCCACAGCGCGAGCCCATGTTCACTAGCTTACATATGCCACTCCACCAGGCCCCGCCTCTCAAAGGCACGCGTTAGTAAGGGTAAAACTATTGGCATATGAACACACACGTCGCGGCATTCTTTATCTATTCTGAATTCGATAAAATTATGTGTAATAGTTTGGACCCGCTTTACCAAAGCATTAGGAAAGGTGTCCAAACATTTGACCTTTTCGGTTCAGCACTATTTGCAGTTTGTCTGACTCGACTCCGAATTGTTCAGGTCAAAATTTGATCTCTTACCCCAGGTTGCCCCTGCCGGAACCCAAGATGACAGGATTTTGGACGATAAATCAACAAGGCAATGCCCGACGCAAACTGCTATGTCCTTCTGAGACGCATCACATTGATGTCAAGGTAAATAATGTCTCTATTGTTTTTTTTTCCAAAGGAGACATATTGGCTTTCATCTTGTTGTCGGCAAGTGTGTGCTGCAGCTGGCTGCTTGCCTCTACTTGTGGAAGCACAGCCCAGAATATATGCATGTTGAGCATTAAAACAGTGTGCTCTTAGAATTTGATTGTCATTTGAAAGCAGGTCCGTCTGTATGTCCACCCAGCCGAGCTGCTCATGACACGGGCAGTCAAACTGTGGATGTGTGGATTGTTAATTTGTAAATTACTAGCCCCACGATTAGATAAATACAGAATGACTTGCTCCAAAACACATGTTTTGAAATTAGCAGAATATGAGATTTACGTAATTGGTTAATATCACACACCAAAGACTCTACAATTTGTATACCAGCTATTAAACAATTCAGGAATAAAATGAAAGTGGTTGTCTAGGCTAACAGTATTTCTCACATTCGCAGGGCCCGGTCTACCTGCGTATTCAGGCCTATCCTTGCAATAGGCAGGAGAGCCGAGCGCTGAGTTTCAGTGAGGAAAAAGCCAGCTGGCAGATTCCCATGAATGAAGTCAACATCATTTGCGATGTCATCACCAAAGATGGTATTTTAATCTTTTTACAATGTTTTTTATTAATGCCCATTAGAATTATTTATTTAGTTATGTCTAATGCCCTACTACAATACTCCCCTCCTTGAGCCATCACCTTACCGCGGTGGAGGGGTTTGTGTGTCCCAATGATCCAAGAAACGAAGTTGTCTGGGGCTTTATGCCCTTGGTAGGGTCACCTATGGCAAACAGATCCTCTGTGAAGTAAGAGACAAAGCACGGCTCATTGACGCTGATGATGAACGAAAACATTGGACGGCGTTTTCCCTTGCCTGGATACGTGTCACAGGGGCCCCCCTCTGGAGCCAGGCCTTGAGATGGGGGTCGCTGGTGAGCGCCTGCTGGGGAGAGGGAAGTCGACTGGGGAGAGGGAAGTCTGGGCTTCCCTGCTAAGGACCCCCCCCCCTCCCCCCACGACCCGTCCCCGGATAAGCAGTAGAAAATAAATGGATGTGTCTTACAACCCTGTGGAGCCGCTAGCAGAGGGCAATTTTGATCAAGGCCCGACTATGTTATTGGCTCAATAGGGAAATGAAATTCAACACGAAGTGAAGATTAGTGTATTGCTATATTTTGGTTGCAAACAAATAACAGCTTTTGTAATTATTACAAATGTTCACTACTGCGCAGCAACCAGGAGGCTAGAATTCTTCATTTTCCACATCATCAACCAAGGAAAATTCTCAGAACGTCGAGCCCTGGTAGTCTGCAATGTGTACTCAAAAGCAATGAGTACACCTAAAAGTTTGAGAAAATACTTTTTTTTTCTCCAAAAAATGTGTCCATTTCGTTATGTGTCGTTCTTTACCTCACGGATTTGTGCCTCGGTCTAGCTTCCTTGTGGCTATTTTTAGACATCCACTGTGCCAAATCAAGGGACATGACAAGATTTCTCAGAAAGAAGCCATCACAGCATGATTGCTTTTGGGAGTCACATTTTCCCTAAAATTGGAGCAAAAACATATGAAAAAGCCCCTTCTCTTTTCTGGAACTCTATTTAGAGTAATCACACCAGAGCTGAGTCATACCCTTTGATGCATCCTGTTTGCTTTGCAGACACTCTGTACGTGGCCACGTGTAACCCGGTGACGCTTTACTCCATGAAGGAGCGTGGAGAGGCCATCCAGTGCGTGGAGCTTTACGACGTCTTCCCAAGGACCATCAGTGGTGTCTGGCAGCCTTTTGTCACTGTGGCCCCCCTGGGAAGTCCATTGGATGGGCAGGTGGTTCTGCACGAGCAACAGGTTGGCTCTCAAAAATCTAACAAACCCATGCCAATGAAAACCGAGTCTTCATTTTATGGTTATGGTCATCAGTCTTGGGTAATAATCCCCAGAACAAGATATTTTACAGTTCTTTAGTGTGCTAGCTGTTCTGTAACTGTCTTGTTTCGCTTTTCTGGGAATTTGACAGACCACTCTCTCACCACGCTGGACATTCTGGCAATCATTCACTGAATCATTATGGATGCTAGCTGAATACCTACTATTAAAATTGTCCTGGTCACATCCATCCGGAAAGGGTAGAGCACAAACTCTAACTCCAGTTGGAGGACTCTTAACATCCCAATTGAGAATCTTCCAGAGACGGAGGATGAACACGATGACATGTCCTCATTCTGACCACTATGAACTCGACTAAGAATCTTGACACTCTGTTTGTTATGTTCCTCAAAATAGTGGGCCATAATTCGTGATAACATCTCTCCGAGTTTGAGACAAATGCATTTCATGTTAGCTCTTTGTCCACTCACAGCGTTTCTGCAGCTGCTGCATATTAGACAAATAGGGATGAGGGGGATTCTAAAAATACCGTTGTGATCTATCAAAGCACGTCCGTCCAGATATGAAGAGGCCTAGACAAAATAAAGTTCACACACAGGTCACAGGCTTTCAGACCGGAAAAATATGCCCAAAGAGTATTTTGAGTCCTTTCTGGGACGCTGATGACTGCTGACGAATAAACACGCGTCCTGGTAGTGCTACTTATAGTAACTTAGCACATTAATGGCATAAGGTTAGCATTTTGTCAACAAACTAATGACAATGTACCATATTTTTTTATGGATAACACAAGTATATTGCATATCCTGGCACAGAAAAGGTTGTGCCCGTTGATTTTTGAGCATTCAAATGACTGTGTGGACCACCGCATATATGGTCTACATTTATCTGAGTTACCGTAGTTTTGAATCTCGGAAATGGGACAAAAACATACTTATTTTATTATTTGCTGAATTATGTAACCTCTGGTTGGAGGAGGAAAAGAGTTTTCAGGAGATAGATGGACAGACTTGTGCTTATGTGCTATGGTCCATGTTTATCATCAAGAAAAGGGGCTTACCTTCGTGTAATAGTTGCAATGCGTGCGCATGTGTGTATATATCAGGAATGTCGAGCCAATAAGGAAACCATTAGCATCATGCTCGCTTCCCTGTGGTTTTGTCTCATCAAACCCAACTGAAGATGAGGACGAAGCCGAGTGGGTGGCTGATGAAGGTCACACACACACACACACACACACACACCTCCACATACACACACACACACGCGCGCGCACACACACACAGGCACATCATTGAAACAAGATGAAGATTAAACACCATGAAAACAACATACAAGAATACATGTGATACATGTGTCGAAATACTAAACTTGGTTTGTCCTGGAGCGCCCTCTGTAGGTTGCACAAATTAAAATTTACCCAAAGAATATTACAGTGTGTCAGTCAGTAATGCAGTGTAGGTCGATAAATCGAAATTAGTTCATAACGTTAGCTTTGAAAATGCAATTATTATAGCTGCTATGTGTAATCTTTTCCATTTGTCCATAAAGATTAATGTTCTGTATATTTCCTTTCTATATTTATTATAGTGAAAGCCAATTGAACTCCTGTTAATTGCAGGGAATGGATGCAATTCACGATAATCTCTTATTTTTCATAGGCGTTTTTACCCCTTACACTTTGGGTGTTTTTTTTTTGTTTTTGTTAGTTTTTTTCTGTTTTTTTATACAAATTAAAAACTAATGTATTTGAACACACAAATACATTGCTTGCAAGTATAAAATATATTGAAAATTACCTATAAGAGGTGGGACCTGTTGGGGTGGTGTGTGATGTCAGCAAGTATGTGTGTGTGTATAGAGTGTTGTAGCCGAAATATGTTCATGGCAGTGTCAAACTCTAGTGATTAATTGACAACTAACTGATGGCCAACGTCGTAACCCGGCTCACTGGGCATGAAAAAAGAACAAAAGGACTCCTCTTTCCCAAATAATACAAATACCGGTACTTTAATGCAACTGAAAGTATGAGAAACAGAGAATAACTCCAGGCTAGCAGAAGACAGCATCTACACTTTAGAGGGAGTGGAGCAGCGGGCCCATGGACTCCGCTTCTCATTGATTTCACCTGGGCAATCCAAGCAATTCAGAGAGGTGTTTGGTTTGTTTTTTAATCACGAAACAATTCCCAATAAACATCAAAAAATAAAATGTTCAATTAATTGAAGGAGTGATCGCTCGAATAATCATTTTTGACAGTAACAGCCCAGTATACACATTTAAATCGTTTGCGGTGTCAAAATATTTTTTGTCAATTTACGTCGCATTTAATTATCATTTCTGGAGCGATTGTGTATCTAATTCTTCTTTCCCTCTGTTGAATCAGAGTAACACGGTGCTACACATGGACATGGCCACGGGGGCAGTGCGGAGACTCATGTTTTCATCGAACAGCGAGCAGCCCCCCAGCAAGACTTCCACTTGGTGGAGCAATAAAGAACCACAGGTCAGTGCTAAGTCTCAAATCATTCTCATCACCTACACCATAATGTTTGACTAAGTGTATCCCCTGATGCTGAGTGCATCATTTTCAAACATTTGAAGTTTCACAAGTATTTGTTTGTTTTGTAGGGAGAGTATAAAATGTGCCGCGACTTCGCCCGCAACAACTGGCTGCTCTTCTACAAGGAAGACGGGTTAGATGATGCCCTTTGCCACGCAACACATTCTAATCTGTTTTTTGTTTGTTTGTTTGTTTGTTTGTTTGTTTTTTTATAATAAGCTTGGTGTTTGTTTGCCATTACAGCAACCAGCTGGAGGTACTAGATGTGCTGGAGGGCCAGGTTCACACGATTTCCCTGCCCATCAACCTCAAGTCTGTCTTCCTGGTGGCAGAGGACCGCTGGCTGCTGTTAGAGAGCAACACCAACAAGTATGTGACTACTTTTCAATTTCCCCTTTTTTTGCGTGTGTGCGCAGATAAAGTCACATTGGATTGGTTTTTACGGGTACCCTTTGGTATTCTTTGGAATGTATGCTAAATTTACAAAGCACAAACTGAAGTTTCCTGATTACTGTAATTTGAGTCATTTAGGAAGTTGTTCTGAAATTTCTAAGAGATCTAGTTTTGTCACTTTCACAAAAATATAACCTTTTGACTGTACGAAGTTTGGGTTCATAAATTTAGATTCTATTTTGTTCATTCACATTCATTCCAGCAAATCCCCATTTACTGCCATAATTATTTTTTTACATAAAAATTCACACAACGTTATTGGACACATTTGATTTGGACACAAGTGAGTCTCAAAATCTCAAGAAGTCTCCAGTGTGCACCACCAGATGTTAATGGCTATTTTCTTCCTTTGCTTGTAAACAGCCCAAAAGTTTTAAAGTTGGCAGCTCTTTGCACAAACCGCAAGTGTGTTGTACACTTGGAACCCATTATAGTTGTTGGGGGGGGACGCTCAAAATGTTTCATTTTATACGTGTAATTTGTAATATGTATGTTTCACAAAATTTTAATATGTTTAAATGTGTTTTAAATTATAAGGGAGGGATACAACTACAAAAAAAGATAATTTTAATGTTCTTTCTTATTTTTTTAACAATGTCGCTCTGCTGTATATCATTCTATTGTGGGTGAGCATTGAATGTGGAATAAATGGGGCTCACTATCCAGCATTTATGTCCCAAAACACACATTTATACAAAGAAATGCCATTTCAATGTCAGTCTCCCTCTGCAAACAACCTTAAACAGGAAGTTCCTGCTGACCAAGCCCATACACATGGGGGCCGAGGACTCAGGCGTGTGTCAGCTGCACACCATCAGCGAGGACGCCATCACTTCAGGCCATGCGGCCGCCAGTGCAGGTGGGTATTTGAACACATCTGTTCTGCTGGAATGAAATTTTAAAAAAGCTTATTGAGGCTGTTCTGTCTCCATCCACAATGCACTCTGCCTGTTTGCGATGGCGTTTTGTTCGGGCTGTTCACAACAACAGCATCACTAGAACAACGGCATTACAAGACCTGAATAGACCACTGAGCTCACCTGTCCACAACACAATTGTTGAGGATTTGTGTGGCTGCTGCTTCCCACTCTTACCGGGAACAAAATGTCAAAGAGCGTGTATGCATTGTAGATGGTCATGAGTCTCTTTAATGTTGCAAGCTCCCTTTAAGATGTATGCTTTGTGTAATTGATAGACCTGACTTTAAAGGAGTTCCTTATGTGTACAGTAGGTAGGGCAGGAGGTTGTGGCCAGGTGAAATAACCCTTTTTTTAATTGAAATTTGTATGATGTTATTTATTTATTCAAATAGGAAGGTTAAATATGATTCACAGGTGTCAGAAATTACAACTCCATACAACACAGATGTGAAATGCAGACACTGCTTTCAAAAATGTTTTTTTTTTTTATAAACAGGCTTATATTTAACTTCTTTCACTTTTTGGAAGGAAAAGACCCCTTAAGTACGGTTATCTTCATATTTTGGCTACATGCAACTCAGATGTGAAGCTGTTCTTAAAAATAAAAAAAAGCAGACTGCTGTTTTTTGTGCAACTGAATATTTCATCATCACTCTCTTTCACTGGGCTGGAATAGAAATTTACAGGTGTCGTAAGTTGGTGTACTCCATGCAACATGCTCTAAAACAAAAAATGCAAATGCTGCTTTAAAAAAATGCACAGCCTACCATTCCTTTTCCTTCACTGGGCTGAAATAAAAGGTTACAGTTGCTACGAATTAGTGGACTCCATACAATATTGATTTGAAGCTTTTCTCAAAAGAAATAACTGTAAAGCAGTAAGCTCAAAATGGCATTCCTCGCTGATATTTCCCATTTTCTGCTCTGTCAGATAATGTGTCTGTACCCCAAATGCTGTCATGTGATCAGCTTCCCAACGAGAATCTCAGCTCCGCTCTCAGCCAAAAGATTGTCTCCCCGAATCGCATCATGGCTGACACAAGCACCTTTGCGCGAGTCATCGTGGGCTTCCCAGACCTCATGGTGACCATAAAAACACATGAAAAATATCTCAATTAATCTCGATGAGCATCTTTCAGTGTGATGATTAATGTCTGGTCCAGTCTCCCAATGAGGTGTACAGCTTTAAGAGGGCTCTCGACCTATCAGAGGTGAAGAGCAGCAACAGTGGCGCCCACACATTCCTCCGAGGTGGCCTACGGACTGCTGCGGTCAAACAGAGCAATTGTGTGAGTCTACTGTCAGCCAATCAGGTGGTCCGAGCCCTTCCACCGAGCAAGGTGCCCCTGAAGGAGATCTACCCAAAAGGTTATTAGCATTTATACTGCTTTTGTATGACAGTGTCTGACACTCTAATGGAACGACTTCCTATTTTGCCTTCAGATGTCACCCCTCCGATGACATCAGCCTACCTGGAAGTGACTGATCTCAACTCTAAAAAAGTCAAATATATTCCTGTCCCAAGGTAAGTAAGACAGATAACTGTTGAATGTTCTGCCACCATCTTGTAGTGAGATATGGAGTAGTTAGTTGTGCCAATAAATTTCCTCAATATATAGGGCAGTGGTCCTCAACTAGAAATGCTGTCGGTCCACTTTTTTTTTTAAAATAAGACCAAGGTCCGGTCCCATGCACAGCGGTCATGGGGAGCAGGGCAATATGCCCATTTAGTATGGTCAAGCTAAGCTTATACAAATCAACACTCCTCACAACCAACCAATAATGGGGTGCATGAAAATAATTATTCACTTTTGCCAGTACACAGCAAATAATGAGGGGGATTGTGTTGAGGCACAGGAACGCTTTTATTTTGTTAAGTTGTGCCTGCTTAATAATAGAAATAATAGAAAATAGAAACTTTGTTAAACAGTAGTTGTAATTTTCCCATTAATTTAACAAAAACAAAACAAAATACTAATTTTACCAAAATAAATACTAAACATAAAAGCAAAAATATCCTTTTCATTTGTACAATTCCCCTTTTCACATCCCTTCTGAAATCACTTAAAAATATATCAGAAGAGGAGTTAAGAACCATTTTAAAAACTGACACAAGGGAGCACAGGAATGTGCAGTGCTTTTCTTCCACAATAGGTGAATGCAATGTCTGAGGCATGCAAATATTATTTGAGGACGCCATTGGGATGTTCATTTACCATGTTGCGGTGTTCTATTAAACAGTTGCAAAGTAGACGGCAGCAGAACTGCACACAATCGAAACCTCCCGCGATTCGTTTTGTCTAATTGTCTGTGTGCGGCTGTCCTGGGCTGAAGCTGTGAGCACAGTGGCGTCGCGCATGCGTCTCTTTCCTGACACTATTATCCATTTTGAATGCGTGCTGACGCTTATGTATGGACACACCTTAAGTTCAGAGGAACCAATCAGCGCATCGTATATGCTTACGCTTACGTATGGACACACCTTAAGTTCAGAGGAGCCAATCAGCGCATCGTTATCGCCGACATGCCCTGCTCAGGCAGGGTCTCGAGTGAGTCAAACATTATACACACAAAGTCGCGCTGCCGCGGTCCTCTGCATTACATCTGTTAGTGCACGCAAAGAATACAATGGATAATTTTAACAAGCGATCGCGGTAATGCGCAGATTATAGTCCACAAATATAAAAGGTATAACGTAAAAATCAATTTATAAATTATTTTATACAATTTGCCGAGGGTCCGGACAGAGGAGGTCGGCGGTCCGGGCAGAGGAGGTCGGCGGTCCGGTCGTGGATCGCGTTCCGCCAGTTGAGGAAGAGGGATATAGGGCATGTTTCTTTCTTTCATTCTGTGAGCCAATTTGATTTGAAACCATGTGATATTTCTTTCTTCTCATATTGGTCGCAAGCGTATAAAAGGTTTGGCAAATGGACCAGTGGGATGGGATTACTTTGTGAGTGCTATCCCGAGTGTTTTGGAATTTGGAGTTTTGTGTTTTTTTTAAACAATTTTTGATTAAATGAAAATAATTTTACTGATACATTATTACATTTGCAAGACGTAATGGCATTATAAAGTATCAGTGCTTGGCATTGGTGTGTTTTCAAATGTAAATACAAGTACTTACCGGTATACTCGGTTAGTAATCAGTGCCTCCTAACCCTATTTTTTTTTATTTTTACTTTTTGTGACCTCAGTCTAAAGTGTATATTACATGAACCAAATTCCAACTTCTCTTTACTGTCATGGGTGGCAGGTCGATGTCTGTGTCACCCTACACTAATTGGCTGTCCAAGATGTCAGAGACGGATGTCCTCATGGCTCCACTCAACACCGGCGGCGTGGTCACGGTGGACATGGGTGGTTACGTGCGACTCTGGGAAACAGGATTGGACACGCTGCAGCGATCGCTGATGGAGTGGAGGAATATGATTGGCACTGAGGACGGTAGGCCTGTGCAGGTAAATGCAGTGGTACCTTGACCTTACTTTTTTGACATTTGAGAGTTTCAAGGGTAGTTTGGTCAATCATTTATTTATTTAGCTTTGGGTTTGAGCCAAAATGTTAGTAATGAGCGAATCTCATTTATGAGTACATATAATATGAATAAGTTTTATTTTTTGTCTATCATTGCAGAAAATAGAGTAATATACTTTGTATTATGTAAAATCAGTGTCTTAGAACATTTCAATATTATGACAATTTTCTTTTGGAAACCCACGGTGTTATCCCCGAATCAGTTAATTAATGCAGAATATCTGCAAATATTTCCTGAGCTTTTAAACGGTTTCTCAGTCATATTTAAAATCAGGTAGCAGACTTCTGACTTGAGAGATGTACAGAAGACGGTCATCGACGCCCTTCACAAGGAGGCTAAGTCACAAAATGTCACTGCTAAAAAAGCTGGCTGTTCACACACTGCTGTAGTTAAATATGTTAATTTATAAATTGAGTGGTGTGATGAGGTGATAATCTCAGCCTTGAGAGTATTGTCAAGCGAAATCCATACAAGAATTTGGGGTGCCTCCCAAGGAGTGTACTGAGGCTTGAATCGCTGCATAGAGAGCCAGCGCACATAGATATGGGCTACAAATGTTGCATTCCTCTTGTCAAGCGAAGTCATAAGTGGCTCACCTGGATTGAGGAGACAAAGAAATTGAATTTGTTTTAATTTGTTATTTTATAAATGTTCTTATTGTTTTGGTTAAAGTAACATAGTCACGATCTGAATTTGCACATTCCTATTTGAAAAGTGTGCTCATTAAAACAAATCAGAAATCGCTCACAAGTATTTTTAACACATACTCTTCTTTAAGTAATTATTTAGAGAACTTATTTATTGATTATTATTATTGTTAACATTTATACCTTTGTACTATTATGTGGGCAACATACAGTATCTGGCTACTCCCCACCACTGGGGACTACTCTCATCTCACTTAATACCACTGGGTGGCGGTGCTATTTTGCGAATGAGCCCACAAAATTGAGCTCTGAGAAGAGATTCTCAGAAGGTATCCACTGGAAACATTCCTGATGTGGATTGCTTCCTGCCCACTCCGAAATGTATGCGCTGTTGTCCTTGCTGGCGTTAATGAATGTAAGGGCTTTGTAGTGATGATGCAACAGCTATGACCCTTGCTATATTGATCTGTCGACTGAGGCGGCATTGTGTTGGCGCCCACATTGCAGAGCACAGACAGACGCATTCTTCAGATAATGTCGAAGTCCACATGCACGCCACTGTGTCTGAACATCTGAACACAGATAGGCATTATTGTTTCTTGCATATTTTATCCCACAGTGGTTAGATTTAGTGATTAGAGTTGACTTTAGTGTCATTGTGCACGAGACTCAGGTAAACTGTAGAACCAGTGTAATGCACTGAGCATCTAGAGTGGAGATGCAAATGTGTTCATATTGACGATTATGTATGTAGATAACTATTTCACATATCAGCGGATTTATAGGGGATCAGGTGTCAACAGGCAAGGAAATGTAACAAGTCGCCATCGTCGCATAATGTATTTGAACATTTATGCGCAATTCAGGGATGGCCACCTAAATGGGCTGCTGTAGAAGTGAAAATAGAAAATTCCATTTGAAAGCGCACGGTTGGGGGGTTTCAAAAAGTGCTGATAAATTTTCCAAAAACAGTCAGATGAAAATGTGGAGGGAACAAAAAGAAAACCTTCCAAAATATATATTTGTAAAACAAAAAACTAACAATGTTTTTTGCAAATCTGCCGATGCCGAAATGGAAATATGCGGGGTCAGCTGAACTGCACACATGAACAAAGAAAGCACCTTTTGAAAGGCTCCTTTTGAAATCAGCATGGAAGGAAACATTAACATTTGAGTGTGAAGCACCTAATGAATAATTAAGTTTGTTGCATCAATGATTTTCTGTAAAATCAAAATTGGTATGTACAAATGAAGTACCCGAAGAGTACCAAAATTTGAGTCATCAAGAACAAAGCCAAATACCTGAAAAGATAACATTTGGGCACATGCATACACATTCCTCAATAGTCACTTCTTCTTCGGTGGAGGCACACCTCGTCTACTGCAGACAAGACAGCCGCTGTGCTTGCCGTTGGCTCCAGAGAAACAACATTGACTCTACTGTATGTGAATAACAGAGACGCTCTATGTACTTCTCACCACACCGTTTACATCCCTCACCTCAATACCAGACTACCTGCTTACACGTCACACTCTGCTCTGAAATGTTTCATTTTTGTGGGGATGCCTAACACTCAGACCAGACTGCAAAAACATTTTGGAATTTGAGCAGTTCGTGATGGGATGCCGGTGCTGAATGCTGTTATTGGCTAATTTTGCCAAGTGAATAATGGGTAATCAAAATAATTTGTTTCAGGGCCATACCATCACCATCATTAAATGCTTATTAAGTTAATAAACATTTAGAGTTAATTTAACTCTACAGACAGTTAAAAAAGAAATGTAACAACATTTAATGTTGTTACATTTAATGAGGCGTTGGTTATGATCGGCCAATTAGCAGAGATGTAAATCCAATCATAATGTGCCATTTTCACGGTGGAGAGGAGCAGATGGTTGTGACTGACAAGCCAGTGACGCACACGTTCTCTAAACTCAAATGGATAGCGTTAGTCACCCCTTTCCCAAAAGCCCCTTGGCGCCCTATGCTCATATTATGAAGCAGGCACCCCCTAAAATGGACGAACCCGACTCGATTCCTGACAGGAGGGGCAGGTGGATGGAAGCCATTCTGATGACCTGGCAGTTAACTGTGCATGTGTGTGGGTGTATGTCAGGTGATCATAATCGCGTTCGTAACCACGGCCTCAAGCCATCTGCAAAGCATTCCTCTCCGTGAGGGCAGGCATGTGTGCAGCAAAGCTCATGTTCATGCATCACTGCATACTGTACATGGATATGACAGCAGACAGATCATATGATGGAGATGAGGCCCATCTATGATACTTGCTGAGAGGGGGTGACGTTTCCCTCCCCTCTAAGTACTCAAAACAATAAAAACACAGTGAGGTGGCAACAACTTTTTTCGATCGATCATTAAAATTGAGTGGGTTGTTTTTTTCCTTCAGTCTCACATTCAACAAATTCTTTAACTTTCCAAGTCTATCCTGTTATGATCACCATGCTAAAGTTATATAATTTGAAAACCGGTGAAATTTGTCAGGAAAAGTGTGATTAGATTTTTCTTTTTTATTCTGTCAGAGTAGAAAAAAGATTAATGCAACATTGTGGTGCTATGGGAGTATACCTGTCTACCTGGCTGCTGCGTGCACTGTGGTGAAAGCAGCAATAAATTGATCAGATGTTATTTTCGAGTTATTGTTGTTGTCATAAAACTATCGTACTTACTCCCATAAATATCTTAAGAATCAGAGCCCTAAATTAATTGAAACACTTTCCATTCCAATCATAAATCACACTTAATATTCGGTATGAAATACAATTGTGTGTAGGACTGTGTGACTCCCAATACGAAAATGCAGTCCATTCAAATTAATTCAAACATTTATAAGTAGGCCTGCCTCAGTGAGAATGGATATTTAAAAGTGTGATAGTTACATTGAGTACTGGTAATAAAGGTCAATGAGACATGCCTATATGTATAATCTCCTCCACATACCGGCTGGGTCAGATAATCTGTGCTAAATATAGCGACCCCTAAGACTCGTTAAAGGTGCGGCATTTTGAAACAGATAGTACATAGTGGCTGCTATGTCATGATAAGTCTCACATTGTGACAAGATCAGCAAAAACAGTCAAGATTATAACTCACATGGTACCTTTATGTTGGGGAAGTCCACCATACCGGGAGTAGGGACCTGGTGTGAAGTTTCACACCCAACAATTGCATATGTCAATTTTGTTGTTGTTGTGTTAGCGTGTGTGTCTGTGTGAAAGGGCCCCAGTTGTGACGATGTTTTACCTTTAGTGAGTGCTGTTTAACAGTAAAAGTGATGTACCTAGTGGTGTTGATATGGCTGTGGTACTGAAATGTGTGGACAGCGGTTCGGCAATCATCAATTCACCTATTCGCCGATTATTTTAAGAACTTATCCTGTTATTCACAGAAAAAAACTCATTATTTTGCAGTTTTTGTTCTCCGGCCAAAGTAATGCATTTTGGTGCCAGTTTGTGGTGTCTTGGTGTTAAGTACCGGTAACTATGTTGAAGTGAGTTGAGGTGTTTCATTGAGACAAAAATTGTGGTTTGCCGTAATGCTGTGACATCCATGACCAAATATAAACATTTCTTGAAGGGGCGCATCAATTAATCTGGAATTTTCACTGTTCGCGGCATGTCTTGGTCCTTATCACTCCACCTTCGTGGAAGAGAAGTGTGTTTTATGTGGAACATATTCACATTTTGTTTGTTTATATGCTTCATAAAATCAACAATGTGCCAAGCGTAAGGCATTGTGGTGGTTTCCAACCCTAATTTTCAATCTTTTTAAAATAAACAAATAAATAAACAAATAAATAAATAAAAGACCTGTTTTCTTTCTTCCAGATTACCGTCCAAAGGGACAGTGGCTTGGATGTCTCTGCACCAAAACATGGCAAGGTGGATGCTAACAATGCACCACATGTAGGCGGAAACCAGTGGGCAGGTGGCACAGGTGACCTAGCCGAGGCTCTCTCACTCTCTCTCTCTCTCTCTCTCTCTCTCTCTCTCTCTCTCTCTCTCTCTCTCTCTTTCTCTCTCTCTCTCTCTCACACACACACAACACACACTCTATTGATGTTATAACATCAAATTCATTTTACAGCATTATTATGTTCAATATATAATGATATATAACAATGATCATAAACTAATATTAAAAGTAATGCATCAATCAATCAGGTTGACATTTTCTACAGTGTATCACTTTTCATCTTGAGCACTGCAGGTGATCTAGAGCCTATTGCAGCTGACTTTGGCAAGGATAGGCAAGTCACACCCCGTCTTTCTCAAGGCACATATAGACAAACATTCACTCACCCTCAAATTCACATCTATGGGCAATTTAGAGTCTGCACTTACGAGTACTCTGAGAAAACACATGCAAGCATAGTTCGAAAAAGCAAACTTCTCTCAAACGACATGTGGTGAGATGTCAATTCAAAACCTCTAAATCTCAAGGAGGATGACCACATGCACCAACTTACTGGCCCAAATCTGTGAAGGAAATTTGTTTGAATGCCAAATGCATAATTTTGACACACAGCGTAAAATAAAGTTCTTTTGTGATGTTTCCCTGTAGGAGGTCGAGACACTGCGGGGCTGGGTGGGAAAGGGGGCCCGTATCGCTTGGATGCGGGACACAAAGTGTTCCAGGTTTCCCAGGCAGAGAAGGACGCCGTCCCAGAGGAGGTCCGCAGAGCAGCGCGAGAGATGGCAGAAAAAGCTTTCAAAGACAGGTTGGTTCTAAATTGATTGGCTGCGGCATGTCATGTTGAAGTCATAGTGTCCCGTGGAGAGAGTCCCACGATTGGTGTGCAAAAGTTGACTGGCTGTAGCAGTGTCACGTGTGAGGAGTGCCAATGCACACGATTGGTCTGTCTCCACCGTTTTCATGCCTCGCACACACCCACTGACTCCACTTATCATTCACTGCCGTGAAGTTAAGTGGATGGGGCCGTGTCACGTGGGCGCAGCCGCTAAGCACTCCATTGATCTGTCCCGCTTCACCACTTGCTATGGCTTGCACAATTACCACACTGTAGTGTAAAAAAAACAACTGTGGAACAATAGCTGAAGAATGTGTGGATAGATGAATAAGGTCTTCCATAGTTGGTCTGATGAATACATGTGCGGATGTGCATGCAGGTGCACACGTGTGGGCAGCCAAGAGGACACCCTTTTTTCAGAAACTCAACTATGAAGGCTGTCTCTGTTCTCTGTTTTGTTCCCTTTTACTCTCTTTTAGCCCCTCACCCCTACCCCCAGCCCCTGTCCTCCTCCCCTGATTATCGTGACGCACAGTGATTCCCTTCATCCTCTCATGCACTCCTTTTGTGAATCTCCTCTTCTGTTCTCGCTCTGTTTTTATCCGTTTCCCAACTTTTTCCCCCACTTCCTCTCCATCTTTTTGGAAAAATCCTGTCACCACATGCTCTAAAAAATGTTCCCTTCACAAATACAGTCAATGCAAATTTTGTCTTTCATATCCATCCATTCGTAAATCCACCAAAAGGTCCTTTGTTTACTAAGCTTCAGGTTAAACATCAACCGAGCTATGATCCTGTCGTTTTAAACTGCCTGCAGTCATCAAGGCTCGCAAGCAAAAACAGGCTCAGGTATGCTGAAATGGCAGTGCGCATACACACAGACACAATCCTTTACTCAAGCGGCCGCGTTGACATGCCTGGCAGGTCTGAGCCATCATCCCCTTTTCAAATTAGACAATCAGCATAAATGGTATATTGGTTTTTTTTCTTTTTTAAATTGGAAGGGCTCCAAAATGTCTTTCCAGTGGCGTATTTTCATCAAGGGTAATATTTCAAATTGATTCCTGTTCAAGCGAACCTTCAACCAGAGCTGAAAAATTTCCATGACATACCAGTAGTTGACATTGACTGAAAAGAAACCCTACAACAAGTATTTTTCTTCGATAAAACAATTGTAATCCTCAATTTATGGCTCTTCAATGATTGGCCAAAATAATTTGCCAAATGGCCAATGTTTGCCAATTGTTTTTACCTTTATGTAATCTAACTATTAACAGCAGGGGGTTTCATTATTTATGACACATAAATCTATACCATACCCCCATCTGTATCCTTAAATATATATTTTTAAAATTAATTTGTTGATCAGATCATTCTCTGGACCTGTCATTCAAAACAAACCAAATCTTAATTTTAATAAGCAAGCAAATCACAACTTGCTTAGATGAGCAAAGCAAGTTGTGTTATTTTATGCCTTATTTAGCGGTCGGGCCCTTGAGTCCTGTAATTATCTCTTGTAATTATCTTTTGTTATTTAACAACTACTGAACCCATTTGCACTCTGTTGCTAACCAAAAATGCAACACCAACCCCAAGGCAGGTAAACAGGCTCTCAGATGAAATATAGAATCTCACTGCATGTTAAGTAGAGAGGGCAAAAAAAAAATTCCAGTTGATCGCTAGCTCCACAATAATGTGATTGACCATGGTCCGGGCTGCCAATCGTGTCGAGAATGTACTTACTATGATGTCACATGCACAACTCCCACCCCACTCCCAAAAAAGCACATAATAGACGCATACACACAGCATGGTGATTGGTGAAATAAAAACAATATGGGACAATGTCTTTGCGGTCTATGAGACCAAAAGTTCTACAACGCTGTTTTGTATTTTAGCTGAAGTCTGCTTGTGCTGCACCTGCATGTGAGATTCGGCATGACCACAGTCAGATTGCAGGAATTCAATTACTATTTAAGAGCATTCAAAATTCATGACAAGTTTAGTCATACACATTTATTTAGTCTATTGTGACACTATTTTGAAAAGAACATTGGAGCTTTTGAACTTGACCCGAATTTAACAACCCCACAAAGATTAAATGCACAAGTCTCAAAGAGTTGAAAAATAGTTCATAGTTTTTCTTTGTTTAGTTGTCGGCAACTCCACCTTATGCATGTGGTAGTTCTTTTTTGGGGGCAGGGAAGAGGTCACTCCTCTTTGAGCATAACTTGCTATTTACTCGCTTTCTTTACTGTGTTAAATATAATCTGTGGAATGTGGAAGACATAGTAGCAGTTGCGGTACTCACACACACACACACACACATGCATACACACCAGAGGAATGTGTGGAGGAAGTGGCGGTGCCATGCTTCTCTCTCTGTGGGCTCACTGGGATGTGGCCGGACAGCAGTTGATTCTCTCAAAGAGTGCGGAATGTGTAGTAAACAACTGTCATCATACGGTAGTTGCAAGCATCCATTCAAACGCAAGCACACTTTAGCTCATAAATTGTGAGACACTCAATAGCGGCTCTGTGATTAACCGCAGTGATGACATCTCACCAAAGCCGGGCTTTCTCTTGTTCATAGCTCTGTTGCAATGCTAAATCAAATTTCGGATTAGTATTACAATTTTTCTCATAGCGAATAATTAAAATTGATAACCCTGGTCAACAGGAAATTTTAATCAGAGATGACTTTATGTGCCCCTAAAAATGTCTTTACTTTTTTCCCTAGAACCTCAGTTTTTTTGGTTTGTTTTTTGTCTTTTCTAAATGTATTTTCATTTTTGGTGTTTAAGTTTGAGCACAAGTAGCTGCAGACAGTTTTACCTGGGGAGGTGTAGGGATGGCAGCAGGTTTAGCTGGGAGGGCGGAGGATATAACCCCCACAAAAACCTTCCCCTCCACACACACACACACACACACACACACACACACACACACACACACACACACACACACACACACACACACACACACTCACAGTTCTTATTCAGGTTTCATTTACTGCATTCCCTGTCAAGTTTTATGCAATTCACGTTAATAACACATCTTAATGTTGAGCACTAACCTACTTTGTGTATGCTATGTAATGAGAATTCTCAACTTCAGCGACCACAAACGATCATTTTGCTCGTGAACTAGTCAGCTATAGTAGTAACTATTAGTCTACTCATCAAATCATGTGTAAATCGCAGCATTTTGCACCAGCAAGCATCTGCTCCGACATCGCCACCATTTGTTTACAGCCTGAAGATACGTACAAACTAAACATAACTACGAACTTTGATTAAACTTTGGAGCTTGAGAGAGAGAGAGAGAGAGAGAGAGAGAGAGAGAGAGAGAGAGGACCTTGAAAGATGTTGCTATGCATTGTTTTCAAACTATAATTTGGTACAGCCAGTGTGCAAGCCTCAATCTTAGCTCCATAGCTCTTCCGCGGTGTCACATTAAAAACCCGCGCTATTTTAACTGTACGCAGAGGTGGAGTTTTCTTTCTATTGGCATCAGCTGCAACACCTGGAATGGCCGGTGAGGCTTACGTAGGTCTACCAAAATTCACAAAAACGCTAGACTTGTTCTCGTATACAAATTATGATATGTCTGTTTTAACGCTGAGCGCAGTCTACTTCCTGTAACCAAATTGTCAGGTGCATCAGGGGCAAGGCAGTTCCCTGCACCAGAATGCCCAGTGAGGCATATCGTGGTCTCAAACACTAGACTAAACTTGCCCTGGCATCCAAAGGAAGATGCACCCATTTTTACGCCGGGCACACGGGCGCTTGCATATCGAAACAGGGCCCTAAGTGAGGCATTATGATCATACTGAGATGATGATGTCTGTGTAATTATGGTCAGTTTTGAATGACAGTGTCAGAGAGGTAGGTTCAAAGTATGTTCGTTTCGCGCAGTGCACTGCATCATACTGAGTATTTTGGTCATGTTCATCCCAAAACACCCTTGAAATTCCATCCATTTTCCGATCCGCTTTATCCTCACAAGGGTCACAATGCATGCTGTCTTGCAGCGGGCGGGGGACACCCTGAACTGGTTGCCAGCCAATCGCAGGGCACAAAAAGATGAACAACCATCCACGCTCACACTCAGACCTACGGATAATTTCGAGTGTTCAATCGTGCATGTTTTTGGAATGTGGGAGGAAACTCCACACTGGAAGGCTGGGGCCGGAATCTAACCCTGCACCTCTGCAGGGGCCGACACGCTAACCAGTCGACCACCGTGCCGCCACCCTTGAAATCAAGACCTTAATTTATCCACCCTTTAGGGAGGGTGTCGTCATGTATTCTGTCGAGACGTGAGGCATTTCCTGGTTGGAATGCTTGTGGTTTATTGTCTGAGTCCCTAAATTTTGTTTGTATGTTTGTGTGGCTCACGCCCGCAGTCTGTCCATGATTATTGTGTCTCTGTCCTCATGCAAGCAGTCGCACATAGACAATAGGCACATGTGTGTGTGTGTGTGTGTGTGTGTGTGTGTGTGTGTGTGTATATATATATATATATATATATATATATATATATATATATATATATATATATATATATATATATACACACACACACACAGATACAGTAGATACGTTGGCGAGCTGTGACACGTACTTAGTTACAATATCTTCCTATCTGTGTACCTTTGTGCAGTCACAGTCTGCCTGTCGTCACATGTTTCAAATACACAGACACATGCGCATGCACACACATGCCCGTTTATGCAAACACAGTGCAGGTAAGATGCTTAATGACCCCTAAAGAGGATTCTAAGTATGTAGGTAATGCTGAAGTATGATGATGGGATTACACAGACAAGACGTAGCACACATGTCTCTCTCACAGGTATAAATCGACAAATTAAAAGATTTCTTAAAAAAATAGATGCGTTCAAAAAGGTACTGATGTGACACAGGAAATCCATTTTGTTCAAATGCAAAAAAGGCATGGTATTGTATGCGTCACATTCTCCATAAATAACAAAATATAAGGAATGGACTTTGATTTATAATGTTGTTACTGTCAAACTGCAAGTGGCATTTTTGTCCTGAAGGCACATGACGATGGCTAGAATAGATTTTTTTTGTTTTATTTTTGTCATATTACAATTTTATTCTCCTAAAATGAATTATTTTATCATATATTTTCTAGATTTTTAGTCACGTTTGTAGAGTATTACAGAATGTCTTTCCAATGATCCATACTATGAATTTTGATAAATAAAGAAACATTTCAAATTCAAAAGGACATTTAATTAATATAAAATTGCATCCGTCTCTCTACAGGCTGAAGGAGATCGATATGAGCGAGTATGACGCCACCACATACGAGCGATTCTCCAGTGCTGTCAGGAGACAAGTTCAGTCCCTACGCATTATCCTGGACACTTTGCAGGTTTGCTGGTCATGTTTAACTTTTCTTATATACTACAGTACTGAACTTAGTTTCTGCAGGGGAGGAAAATCTGAGAACATTCCTGGAAAGCCTTTGATAAACCACTTAAAAATAAAAAAAGTTTTTAAAAAAAAGACATGGGTTGTACGGCTTTTAAAATATGACATTCACAGGCTAATACAGCAGGTTAGCTAACTGTAGTAGTTAATTTCAATGTTTGCCTTTGATTTACTTTGAGTATGTAAGTCAACATTAGCCAATAACTCCATTGTTGGGTGTTTTTCATAAGCTAACGTTGGAAAATGAAAGGGATGCGCTAACCACTTGTGAGAGTGTGTAAGCTAAAATTAGCAGTAAAGTACAATGTTAGCTTTTTTCTCCGACTTATGTAGACAATGTAAGACAAAGTCATGAGTTAACTAAAGTGCCAATTTACCATAACCGAGACACATAATGGGAGGGAACAGACAGAATCTTATATAGCTCACAGTTCACGGTGTCCATGTATCAACAGTCAAGATATCACCAACTACCAATCACAAGAAAGCTGTGTTCCATATCACAATCAGAATCTGAATCATCTTTATTGGCCAAGTATGTAGAACACACAAGGAATTTGTCTCCGGTAGTAAAGGCTACACTAGTATCATCAAAAACAAGCAACTAAGATATTCATTTGAAGCAGAGCAGCGATCCAATCTGAGCAAAACTCATTTACTTGGTTGATGATTATTAAGAAAACCGTCCGTTCAGAAAATTTTTGCCGAACTGGAATACCCTGATCGGGGCATTTGCAACCTAAATGATCATTCAAACCCGATAAAGGGTGTCAAATATTAGTTTTAGAAAATGTGGCACGGGACCGTGAAACATCACAAGATAATTTCTTAATAAGCCAAGACGACATTCCCTTGATGAACAACTCCTCGCCATTGCGGGGCTTCAAAAAGCATGTTCACAGAATGAAGTGGTCACTGAGCTTCAGAGTGTGACAGCAGGATAAAACGGAGTTAAAGACACTGGAGGAGTCACAGAAAGGCACAGAAGAGGAGGTCCTTGGAAATAAATGTATTGGGCAATTCATGATCAAACAACTCTTGGGCTACTACTACTGGTACTACTAACCATAAAACACAACAACTTTGTTTTTTAGCATACAGTATGCATCCTAGCGACCAAAATATGATAGCGCCGAAATGAAAAACATATTTGCTGTATTCCATTGACAGAGTGATGTCATTGTTTTGACTTTGTGAGTCGTTGAGAATCCCTGTGAGAACTCAAGTGCATGTGTGCAGAGGTGTGTGTCATATCAGAATGATGACAGAGCGGCCATGCTAGCTCTATTATTCTCCGGTGTGAGGCTCTTTTGTGCTCATGTCCTGTGTGCTTCCCACCCACGCCCACCCCCACGTCCCTCCATCCAGGTGTTCAAAGCAGCAGCTTTGAACGTGAACAACAGTGCTTGTTTGTCCTCGACACCGCGGGCCGTTAATATGAGGGAGATTACATGATGCCCTGAAGTCATGTTATTTTTATCATACTTGATGAGTGATTTAGCACACACACACACACACACACACACACACACGCACACACACACACACGCACGCACGCACGCACACGATGAAGCTTTCCTGGAAACTTTTCAGCAATGCATTGTGTGACTGGGTTTTAGGGAAGCCCCCCTTCATTCTTTCAACACTCAGGAGACTTTGCCATTTATAACACCTGCATTAGAGATTGTAAGGACCACATAAAATGATCCAGCATACCTGCGACCCAAATAAGGATAAGCGGTACAGGGGATGAATGGTTCTGGTTCTTTACTTGCGTCGGTTTTTATGTTGCATTGTCACACTTTGGAGAAAAAAAAAGTAAATTGCAGATATTTTCAAATGTGTAGATGAACAGTAAAAAATTGTCAGAAAAGTAAATACTCAAGTAAAGCACTGACTCTGAACCTGAAATATCTGCTTTTGGACTTTAGTTACTGCCAACCACAGATGTTAATCATGGGGGCATTTTAACAGTTGAGGTTTTTGCCACTGATGTGTTTGTGGCCTTCTGCTGTTACTATTTTCAAATGGAAAAACCGCCTGATGTTTTGTGTGGTGTGTGTGTGTGTGTGTGTGTGCGTGTGCGTGTGCGTGTGCGTGTGTGTGTGTGTGTGTGTGTGTGTGTGTGTGTGTGTGTGTGTGTGTGTGTGCGTGTGTTGTCTGTTTGTGCGCGCATGTGCGTTCCAGGCTAAAGCCAAGGAGCGCCAGTGGCTAAAGAACCAGGCTCTGGGAGAACTGGACGATGCAAAAATCATTGATGGCCTCACCGGCGAAAGGGCGATTTATAAACGCAGAGGAGAACTGGACCCCGAAGTGAAAATGATTTTCTTTTGTTTTTTCCCGCCCACTTTACCACACCTTTAAACACACACACAATTATCCCCCCCACACACACACACGTACAGTTGACCTTTGTGTCAGTCAGTACATTCCAGTGGTATATGTGAGATTATTATTACACTCTGGCGTTCTTCTCAGGCATCATGTCTTCGACTCTCATGCCGTTGAGGAGGAATTTCCTGTGCTAATTATACAATCCTTAAATCGTCAGGCATTGTTTTTCTGCCTCATTTAGCTCCAAACTTTGCATATTTGTCGTCCATCAATTAATCAATTCGCTGTGTGCGCGTGTTTAGTAGTTTACACCAGTTAATCCCAATGTGGGTGTTTGTTTTAGTCACTGACTCCATATTTTCCGTTGTGATTGTGTCCTGTGTTCACAGCCTGGAACGCCACAGCAAAAGCCCAAACGTCTACGTGTGCTAGCCGATGTGTCTGGAAGTATGTACCGCTTTAACGGCGTGGACGGACGCCTCGAGCGCACTATGGAGGCTGTGTGTATGGTCATGGAGGCTTTTGAAAGCTATGAGCACAAGTTCAAGGTGAGGGTGGTCACACCCAAACATCCTGTTTGCGTTTCAACATTCCTCACGGTAATGGTCTAGAACCACTACTTTTTCCTGTGTATACTATACCTCCAAAGTAGGACATAATCTTCTCCAAGATGCTGGTTAAGATTGTTCCAGTTGCAATTTCTTCTCATAGGAAAAGTGTCATGAATCGATCTCTTCAAGAGTTAAAAAAAATGCACTGACATGTTACGAGGTTTACTCACTTTACATTTTCAAAACACATTTTCCTGTCTGGCAACAGTGCAAATGAGCTCACACATGGCCCATGAAACATGGTGATCATAACATCTCATCGTAGATAGAGGACATAACATCCTGAACTGAAATAGAAGACTTGAGCTGACGATGCCAGGTCAACCTGCTCTGAAACCTGACAAGTATATGGAAAGCATGTACACATTCGTCAGGGCTGAAACACTTGAGTGGGCATCATGTTGCATCACACTCCACCACAAACTGGCATGAGGGCTCGGGTCATTCTCGGTGAAGGTGGTGCTGTTGCAACTAGCAAATGCAAAAGCACAATCATTTCTACACTTGTCAAATCTCATCAGTTGTTCTTTTTTTATCACAGTACGACATCATGGGCCACTCGGGCGACGGCTATGACATCGATCTGGTCCGAGTGGACAGAGTGCCCAAGAACAACAAGCAGAGGCTAAAAGTCCTTAAGGTAGCTGGTTGGAGAAATGTTACTTTATTCTAACTGCAGCCGTTTGTATTTACTGACTTCTGCCAAAGTACAGTCAAAGCGGCAGAATCAACTATGATCCACTGCGTGATGGCTGATTAAAGTGTAGGTTGTTCAGATTTGTTGGAAATAGAAAGAAACTGTTCCAGGACCCAAATTTTGGCATCCGCAACCCACACGGTCCAGAGGGTTTTACATGTTCGCATTTCTGACTCGATACAACTATGAAGAGAAATTAATCAATTTATAATAGGGTAAAATAAAGTAAAACTACTCACCCTTTCAATTTACCTATCGGACTTATAATGGAAAGGGAAGAGTATTGTGTTTTCAGAGTCCTGTCAGCTGCTGGTGTTTTCAAAATCTTTTGGGAATGAACAAAGCCCTATGATATTTAATTACCGGTAATACATTTTGTGCAAGCGGCCAAAATAAATAAATAAATAAATTCCGATTTACTACTATGCTCTGTTTTTGTTTGCAATGTTCCCAGCATACAGTATTCGCCGTTCAAGAAGTCGGCAATTTGTTAATTTTTATATTCTTATGATATATTTTTTGAAGAATATTGCCTTCGCGTTATTTTGTTGCATCTTGGTGTCAAGAGGAAATGTTGATGTGAGGGCAGGAGCTTCATTTAGTCAGGGCATAAATGAAGTATTTGTACTTTTACATTTATTTGGGAAAGGGGTGGCGGGCATCAATTACTTACAGCAAGGTTTGGTTTTATGTATATGGTTTTGTTACACTTTCCTCTTTTGCTAATACTGCTCATACTGTATTCTGTTGTGACATCACAAAAACACACTTGTGAAGTTAATTCTTTGGCTCGCTGGGCTACGGTCTTGGGGGCTCTTTTCCTCTTCTGCACAATTAATATCCTGATTTTTTTTTTCTGTGCTTTGGCCCCCCCATTTTGCCCTCCCATCGCCTAAAGACTATGCACGCCCACTCTCAGTTCTGCATGAGCGGCGACTACACGCTTGAGGGCACGGCGGCCAGCATCAAGGAGCTAGCGCGAGAGGAGGCCGACGAGCACTTTGTGGTGGTGCTAAGCGATGCTAACCTGGAGCGCTACGGCATCCGACCCGAGCGCTTCGCCCAGGTCCTCACTTCGAACCCCCAGGTCAACGCCTTCGCCATTTTCATCGGCTCTCTGGGCGATCAAGCCGAAAGGTGAGGAGAGGGTAAAGAGAAGAAAAGGTCACTAACAGGACGCAAGTTCAATGGGAAAGTGGTGGTTCAAAGAAAGTGTTATTAATCATTAATTGATAAAGAAATCATCTACAACACAGTGTCAGAGTTCAACCATATTAACAAACAAGACAAAACAAGTGGCTCACAAACCGTAGCTCACCAGCCCTTTTCACACGGAGCTTTCAACAACAGCTAGGATTTCAAATTAAAGTGTAAAGGCTAAACCTTTAAAGGTTAAGGTTTCAACTGAAGGTTTTAATGGATACAGGATAAGAGTTTCAATGTAGAGTTTGAAACTAAGGTTTGGAATTGTAAATCATTTCCAGACAAGAGTTAGATAAGTTTCAAAGGGCTTTCAAGTCTGTTTTAGGCCAATTGTTAAGATTTCAAGGCTGTGTTAGGGTTTCAAACCAGTGCAAGGGTTTGAAAGATCTGAGTCGACTTAGCAGTTCCACAGTCAAAAATACAGTTGCTTTCATTCAGTATGACCTTTGTATTTTCATTTCCACTGTAAAAAGTTGGCATGCAAAACACCCATAGCTTGATGCACTAGAGTGTGTTGGCTGAGAGCTGGAGAATGGTCACTTCTAGAATGTGAAAACAAAACAAAAAAAACAGTGCTTTTTGTCTTATTGTTGTTTACTACGTGCGCTTCCTCTTCTTTGTTGTTCACACAGAAGATGGAAAGATTAATTGGACCATGTTGTTTTTCATCCATTTACTAGCCAAATATGAGTGTCTCTGCCTTCACCCTTCTTTTTTTTAAATTTAGTGTCTTTATATTTGTGCATCAGACTACAAAAGACCCTTCCAGCTGGAAGATCCTTTGTTGCTATGGATACCAAGCAGATCCCCCAAATACTGCAGCAGATCTTCACATCAACAATGCTGTCTGGTGTCTGACGGTGCCTCTGACTGACACCCCCCTCCCACCACCACACACACATACACACACACAATTTTATTTTTGCAACCCAAAAGTCAAAGTCCTCGGCTCACCTGGCTTCTCGGGAATAAGCGAGGAATGCCCCACCTGAGTGAGGACTCTCTTTCAAGGCGGCCGCCATCACTCGAGCCCATGGAAGCCGTGTCAACACGCTCAAGGCTTTCCGCCACCCTGACTGGTTATCTCTGTCCTGCGAGGAATCTGAGATCGTATTTCATAGTCAGATCTTGCACTCTGTGCCCGTAAGTGGCAATGTTAATTATTGCAATGTGCACGGCATCTCATCAACTTTTTCAATGGGTGGCACACATTTAGTGGCCTTTTTCTTTTTTAAAACTTTGTGCAGTATTAACACTATGAATGCAAATAATAACAGTATTTTCATATCAAACGGGTGTTGTCGTGATAAAATTTTAGCTAACTAGCAGTTGTTCTGGTGACATCAGTATTGACTAGGCAGAGTTCATCACACCCCATTTATCCATCACTTTTTTGCAGCGCTTGTTCGGGTCACGAGTGGGCTGGAACCTAACTAGGTGGTTGCCAGTAAATCGCATGACACATATAGACAAACAACCACTCACACTCTGATTTCAATCGATGCACATTTTAGAGTCTAACACAGAACAACAGTAAGTTTGCAGGGGGGATTCATACCCCAATCCCCGAACTGTGAAGTAGACGTGTCTAAATTATCTTGCTGCTCAACATAGACCAGTTACAGAACTGTTAAGTGTGTCAAAAAACAGCTCTATGTAATTTATAAAAGTCAAGCTAGCCCCCGAAAAAAAGGTTCTTGGACAGATTTGTCCGACCGCTTGCTACTTGACGTCAAAGCCCAGTTAGAAAAATAATTTATATAAGGCCCGTATGTACCTTGAAAAAGTCTTCCCATCCCTTGAACCTTTTCACAATCACAAACCTGTCCATAAATCCATCCATTTATAGAGGGAAGAGTATTATTATTCTTTTTTTTTTCTCTTCTTTCTACATACATTCTTGCTGCTGGAGGCTGTAAATTTCCCCATTGTGGGACAAATAAAGGATATCTTATCTTATCTTATCCGGGGTCGGGTCGCTCATGCGATAGACAAACACAGCGTAGCGCAAAAATGACGAAGCTTGTCAAAACTTGAAGCAAATATAAATCTGTCCCTTTCATTCCAACACACCTGAAGTGCAATGAATTGCCTTCAGAAGTCACCTATTTAGTCAACAGAGTCCACTTCACTCCCAGATTAATATACGTGTTCTGTGAAGGCCTATGTGGTTTCTTAGAAACTGAGTTAAATTATGAAAGAAAATGTCAAGCTTTGAACATCGGAAAAAGCACCATTCAATCATAATCATCTAAAAATGGGGGAAAAAAGTATGCACGATTGCAACCAAGGCATGGCCATCCACCGAAACTGATGGAGCGACTGAGCAGAACACTGGTTGGATAAGCCGCCAAAAGGCTCATGGTCACTCTGGAGGAGCTTCAGAAATCCATAGCTCAGGTGGAGATTCTGTCTACAGCAAAGTTTTTGCACTCCATAGAGGGCAATCCTGCTGAATTCGGCAATAGATTAGAAACCAGGAATGAGATTCATCTCCTGGGAAGGCTTAAATTTTGAAAATACCCCTTCACGATTATGTGCAATGTGTTGAGCGTGCAAAAAAAAAAAAACACAGGCAAAACATTGAGGTTTGTGGTTGTGCTCGTAAAGCAGCAATATGTGAAAAGTTCAAGGGGTACGAAAACATTTTCTTGGCTCCACTGCACCACAATAATGAGAAAGGACAGGGAGAACTGACAGGAATAGGAATTGAGACCGTGTTCTCCAAGATCAGGACATTTATTGACACATTAATTTTGTACTTGGCGCACCCCCCCCCCCCCCCCCCCTCGCCCCCGATGTTCGACATAAAATACTCGATTTTCTCCACAATGACATCCTCACCGCAGTTCCCCCCTAATACAAAATCCCCAGTCGACACTCTCAACTAATTATGTCGCTCAATGCAACCACATTAGATTTGATTGATTGCCCTCATGAAATTGAAACATGTAAATCAGAGCACAAATGAAGCAATCCTATCAACAAGGATACATAGCTATACGTACAGTATAATGAATGCAATTGTACATAATTGTACATTTTATTACCGATTCGTCTTACTGTTTATTGTGTATGTTAAATCGCTCCATGTACAGCACTTTGTATGCAGCGATGGCTGTTTGAAAGTGCTCTATAAAGACTGTTGACTTGACTTGACTTGATAAGAATTTTAGTGGTAATAAATACAATAGAAGATTTTAATAAAAGAAAGAATGTGAAATTCTCATGTTTTTTTTTTTCATTCCACAGTCATCAATTGGCTGCAGTGTTCCGTTTTCCTCTTAGATAACGTGTTCTTTACCATGCACTTTCCTAAGGGGGACTTTTTAATCAATTTTCAATAGCTCATCGAAGTGGATTATTTCGATAATAAAACTGGCACATTGAAGAAAATTTGAATGTCGTCGAAAAGTTCATTTATGTCAGTAGTTTAATTCACAAAGTCAAGCATATATTACACAGACTCTTTCAAAACTACTTTTCAGATCGGCAAGTCCCCCTTGATTTCTTCAGATGGTGAATTCTGGCTTTTTGTTAGCTGTTATGATCAGAAATATTAAAAACAAAAAAAGATGAAAAAGTTCACTGTGAGGAGTGAATCTACATAATAAATGACTGAAATCTGAAAAATATATCTCAAAGTTGTATTGGGAAAATTTACAACCCATTATAATCTAATTTAGGGGTGTATTGATATTCTTTTTAACCCCCCAAAAATCTCTGAATAAGCAGGGATATGTCGCCAATAAGCATTTTCATGAAAAATGGGCACTCCCCTCTTTACCCACAAAAAAGCACCCAAAAATCAGCGAAAAGGTGAATCTGAACCATGATAATGCAGGGGTCCTGTATTTTGTTGACCATTTCCCACTAAATTCATATATTCAAATCAGTTTTGAACTTCATTTTAAAGCACTTCATGAGCTGTTTTCCTTGAAAGGTCCAGAGACAAGCACCTCTTCGCTCACCTTGCAGCGGTGTTCTTTACTGCCGTGACCTGTGACTGGGAGATAATTACAGTGCTCCACTTTCTCCCTTTGCCTCCTACATCATTTTCTTGACACGGTGTGGAACACCTATTTGGGGAAAAGTCACTCGCTGTTTCCGCATGTGATGCCATCTAGACGGGTGGCGGTGTCACATGTGTTTGCTTCAGATGAGTCAGTTGTTAAAAAAGAAAAGAAAACTAAGCAAACGATCTCAAGGGCGATGCCATCACGTCAGTGTGGAGCCTGCAACGTATAACACGCACATACATGGTTGTCATCTTTACGACTCGCTTGATTGATTGATTGAATCGGATTGAAGGCTGATGCCATGGCAGCGCGGCAGACGGGCTGGGAGGTCGAAGGAGCATTAGGGGGGGAGACGCATATCGTTACTCATAGCAAAGCAGTGTGATTGATAGCCGGCTGTCGGTGTGCTGGAGTTCACACTACAGGAATGTTACGACGTGGTGGCAAGATTTCTCAACCCTATGTGTGTGTGTGTGCGTGTGTGTCTAGTCATGTGTTCAGGAGTGCACGGGGTGTCAAGTGAGGAAATAAGACCAAGAAGCAGAGCTGTAGCCAGGGCATTTTACAGAGTGTAAGATGTGTTTCTCCTTGGGGACGCTGGATTTTTTTTTTACATTTTAACAACAACTTCCCATTTGTTGTTTGTCACATATGCATGAAAACACCTATGCACACAAAATGTTTGCCTCCCTGTTTCCGTAAACATGCACATATTACTTTGTTTGCACAACTTTCAGTACTTTTCACACAACCAGTGCCTATTCGGATTGCTGTTGCAAATTTTTACTTTGCTGTTCGGATCCTTTTTGGAGGACAGCAAAAGTTCTGAAACCTGGAACGGTTACACGTGCACGGCAAAGTTTATAGAAGGTCAAATTAAAACCACCTATCAAGGTTATTGTGTATTGTGAGTTCATCTGGTAATTTCACGCAAGCTTAATATGCCTCAATTATGTGAGTCACGGATGTGTCACTACAATAAATAGAAACACATGGCAATAATAAACGCACATAAACATCGTTCGCTTCATTCACATAATATTATCACATGTAAAGTATATACATTCAAATACAATGGAAACTTATATCCAGTCAGACATATACGGAAGAGGTTAAGGCCAATGAAGAAAGAAAAAATAAGGTCAGAATTCTGACTTTAAAGTGAGAATCTTGCCAACCCTATTTTTTCTTTCTTCATTTGCACTAATCATTGGCCCTAATGTACAGAAGAGGATTAGGGCCAATGAAGAAAGAAAAAATAAGGTTGGCAAGATTCTCACTTTAAAGTGAGAATTCTGAGATTAAAGTCAGAATTCTCACTTTAAAGTCAGAATTCTCACTTTAAAGTCAGTAAAGTAAATTCTGACTTTTATCTCTGAATTCTATGGAAGACGATTAGGGTCAATGAAGAAAGAAAAAATAAGGTTGGCAAGATTCTCACTTTAAAGCCAGAATTCTGAGGTAAAAGTCAGAATTCTGACTTTAATCTCAGAATATTCTGACTTTTATCTCAGAATATTCAGACTTTTATCTCAGAAATTCTGACTTTAAAGTCAGAATCCTGACTTTAACGGTCTAATTGACATTTCGCAAACACCTGATGTCACGTTGTAATTACCTTCAGAGGAGCCTTATGCACTGCCTCGCTGTCAGAGCCAAAAGAACCGGACGCTTAGAAATTCATCAGACTAGTTGGCCACGGCTTTTTGGACCGTTGGGTGACGGACATGCTCGTCATCACATCAACTGTGATTAACGACAGTGTCCTTCAGGAGTTACTCTTCACTGAAATGTTAGTGTGTTAATGGCCTCTCAATTCAGAGAGGAGTACACTGAATGGACCGAAGAGTATCTGGACACTTTGTCAATCCTTTCACATGCACATTCAGGACTTATTTACACATCCACCGGGCTCTATTTTCATGCTCAGCGCAAGTCTAGTGCGAAATGCCATCTAACTCTTAAGCACGTTTTTTTTTTCTTTTGGTATTTTCGGAGAGGGGTGCAGTTAGAAATGGATGTTTGCACCCTTGTGGGAGTGAACACAACTGACTTGATTCGTACCTAATCAAAGCAGCTCCTCCTCATTCCCTTTAAATTCAGAGCAGGTGAGACTGATGGTTTTCAATCACTTTTTTTGAATTTCTTTGGCTGGTGGCATAATGCATTTTTGCTTGAGATTTTGTAGCCTAAATCACATTCTCTTGACAGATTCTAATCTAATCAGGTTTGGGTATGGTTTCTGAAATCTAACGCACCTTTCCCAAATGTGTGGTTAGTCACTGTGACTTAGTGAATCATAAACTGAAAATAGGACAGAATTAAGATTTCCTTTATTTGTCCCACACTGGGGAAATTTACATAGATTATTGTTTTTTTTAAATAGAGGTAATTTTATGCATAACCTGAAATGTTCGAAACTTGAGGTTCCACTGCACTGCAAAAAAGTTATTTGGTTATCTATCTATGACGGCAGAACAATTAAATGCCCTTGCACTTGATACCAGATGGTGCATAACTAACCTAACTTTTTTGTTGGTGATGTTTTCCCAATCTGTGCCTTGGCTTAATAAAGGTTGGGAAACACTGCTGGATACACGATGTCGTCTTGAGACACGTGGACCGACTCCAAAGATAATTGAACGAAGAGGTCCAGGCCTCCTCCTGATTGATTATGTCATTAATGGTCCTTTTTGCACCGTTCACTCTTTTTTTCCGTCTTATGCAATGCATCTCCATTACTAATGCTTTCCTGCGCCAAAATAGTCGGAAAATGTGAGTCGTCATGCTGTGGTCAGCAGAACACACATGCACTGATTACTGTTGTCCTTGACAACTGATAAACATTGTTTTCTTGAGGAACTACATCATACTCACCGTCTCCTTGTAAGCATCTAATTGCCCCACGGGGATAAAGTTTCTGAATCAGAATCTAATGTCCACCATCTTGATTGAAAGAGTTCAAAGACAGTTGTAAAAAAAATACCACATTTTTCACAGGCTTGATTTATAACATGCTGACAAGAAAATCACAGCTCCTCGTCACCAATTCAATGTAATTTTGGCTTGTGGTGCATTTTCTTTTTTTGGTAGCCACTCTTCTATTTTGAATATACATGTCGACATTGTGATTTATAGGTGGAGCAGGCGAGGCATGTATGCCGATCTTGCTGTGTAGGAGGACACCAAGAGATCTTGGCATCTACTTAGATTCATTCAAGTCCATCCATCCATCCATCATCTACCGCTTATCCGGGGCCGGGTCACGGGGGCAACAGCTTTAGCAGGGAAGCCCAGACTTCCCTTTCCCTAGCTACTTCTTCCAGCTCTCCCTGGGGGATCCCGAGTCGTTCCCAGGCAAGCTGGGTGACATAGTCTCTCCAACGTGTCCTGGGTCTTCCTTGGGGTCTCCTCCCGGTGGGACATGACCGGAACACCTCACCGGGGAGGCGCTCAGGAGGCATCCGAATCAGATGCCCAAGCCACCTCATCTGGCTCCTCTCGATGTGGAGGAGAAGCGGCTCGACTCGGAGCCCGTCCCGGATGACCGAGCTTCTCACCTTATCTCTAAGGGAGAGCCTGGACACCCTGCGGAGAAAACTCATTTCGGCCGCTTGTAACCGGGATCTCGCTCTTTCGGTCACGACCCATAGCTCGTGACCATAGTTGAGGGTTGGAACGTAGATCGACCGGTAAATTGAGAGCTTCGCCCTTTGGCTCAGCTCCTTCTTCACCACGACAGACCGATACAACGTCCGCATCACTGCAGACGCTGCACCGATCCGCCTGTCGATCTCCCGCTCCCTCCTGCCCCCACTCGTGAACAAGACCCCAAGATACTTGAACTCCTCCACTTGGGGCAAGATCTCCTCCCCGACAAGTAGGGGGCACTCCACCCTTTTCCGACTGAGGACCATGGTTTCAGATTTGGAGGTGCTGATCTTCATCCCAACCGCTTCACACTCGGCTGCGAAACGCTCCAGTGAGAGTTGGAGAGCCCTGTTTGAAGGAGCCAACAGCACCACATCATCTGCAACAAGCAGGGATGTAATACTGAGGCCCCCAAAATGGACCCCCTCAACACTTCGGCTGCGCCTAGAAATTCTGTCCATAAAGGTTATGAACAGAATCGGCGACAAAGGGCAACCTTGGCTGAGTCCTACACCCACTGGAAACGATTCCGACTTACTGCTGGAAATGCGAACCAAACTCTGACATCGGTGGTATAGTGACCGAACAGCCCGTATCAGGGGGTTCGGTACCCCATACCCTCGAAGCACCCCCCACAGAACTCCCCGAGGGACATGGTCAAACGCCTTCTCCAAGTCCACAAAACACATGTAGACTGGTTGGTCGAATTCCCACATACCCTCGAGGACCCTGCTAAGGGTGTAAAGCTGGTCCACTGTTCCACGGCCGGGACGAAAACCACACTGCTCCTCCTCAATTTGAGGCTCGACTTCCTGACAGACCCTCCTCTCCAGCACCCCTGAATAGACCTTACCAGGGAGGCTGAGGAGTGTGATCCCTCTATAGTTGGAACACACCCTCCGGTGCCCCTTTTTAAAAAGAGGGACTACCACCCCGGTCTGCCAATCCAGAGGCACTCTCCCTGTTGACCACGCAATGTTGCAGAGGCGTGTCAACCAGGACAGCCCCACAACATCCAGAGCCTTGAGGAACTCATCCACCCCTGGGGCCTTGCCACCGAGGAGCTTTTTAACCACATCGGTGTCATCAACCACAGAGATAGGAGAGCCCACCTCAGAGTCCCCAGGCTCTGCTTCCTCCAAGGAAGGCGTGTTGGTGGAGTTGAGGAGGTCTTCGAAGTACTCTGCCCACCGGTTCACAATGTCCCGAGTCGAAGTCAGCAGCGCCTCATCCCCACTGTACACAGTGTTAGTGGTGCACTGCTTCCCCCTCCTGAGACGTCGGATGGTGGACCAGAATTTCCTCGAAGCCGTCCGGAAGTCGGCTTCCATGGCCTCACCAAACTCTTCCCACGCTAGGGTTTTTGCCTCGGCGACCACCGAAGCTGCGTTCCGCTTGGCCAGTCGATACCCGTCAGCTGCCTCTGGGGTCCCACATGCCATAAAGGCTCGATAGGACTCCTTCTTCAGCTTGACGGCATCCCTTACTGCTGGTGTCCACCAGCGAGTACGGGGATTGCCGCCACGACAGGCACCAACCACCTTACGGCCACAACTCAGATTGGCCGCCTCAACAATAGAGGCACGGAACATGGTCCACTCGGGCTCAATGTCCCCCGTCTCCCCCGGAACATGTGAAAAGCTCTGTCGGAGGTGGGAGTTGAAACTCCTTCTGACATGGGATTCCGCCAGACGCTCCCAACAAACCCTCACGATACGTTTGGGTCTGCCAGGACGGACCGGCATCTGAACCCCACCATCGGAGCCTACTCACCACCAGGTGGTGATCAGTTGACAGCTCCGCCCCTCTCTTCACCCGAGTGTCCAGAACATGCGGCCGCAAATCCGATGATACAACTACAAAGTCGATCATCGAACTGCGGCCTAGGGTGTCCTGGTGCCAAGTGCACATATGGACACCCTTATGTTTGAACAAGGTGTTCGTTATGGACAATCCGTGGCGAGCACAGAAGTCCAATAACAAAACATCACTCGAGTTCTGATCGGGAGGGCCGTTCCTCCCAATCACGCCCCTCCAGGTCTCACTGTCATTGCCCACGTGAGCATTGAAGTCCCCCAGCAGAACAAGGGAGTCCCCAGCAGGAGTACTCTCCAGCACACCCTCCTAGGACTCCAAAAAGGGGTGGGTATGCTGAGCTGCTGTTTGGTGCATATGCACAAACAACAGTCAGGACCCGTCCACCCACCCGAAGGCGGAGGGAGGCAACCCTCTCGACTACCGGTGTGAACCCCAATGTACAGGCACTGAGCCGGGGGGCAATGAGTATGCCCACACCTGCTCTGCGCCTCTCACCGTGACCAACTCCAGAGTGGAAGAGAGTCCAACCCCTCTCGAGAGAACTGGTACCAGAACCCAGGCTGTGTGTGGAGGCAAGTCCAACTATATCCAGTCGGAAATTCTCTGCCTCACACACCAGCTCGGGCTCCTTCCCTGCCAGAGAGGTGACATTCCATGTCCCAAGAGCTAGCTTCTGCAGCCGAGGATCGGACCGCCAGGGTCCCCGCCTTTGGCTGCCGCCCAGCTCACATTGCACCCGACCCCTTTGGCCCACGTTGCCTCTTCGGGCTGTCCCCGGCCGGGCCCCATGGGTGTAGGCCCGGCCACCAGGCGCTTGCCAACGAGCCCCACCTCCAGGCCTGGCTCCAGAGGGGGGCCCCGGTGACCCGCGTCCGGGCAAGGGAAACCTTGGTCCATATATTTTGCTCATCATAAGGGGTCTTTGAGCCGTGCTTTGTCTGGCCCCTCACCTAGAACCTGTTTGCCATGGGTGACCCTGCCAGGGGCATAAAGGCCCCAGACAACTTAGCTCCTAGGATCATTGGGACACACAAACCCCTCCACCACGGTAAGGTGACGACTCACGGAGGGGTTCATTCAAGTCATGTGTACTTTTTTTTTTTTTTCACATGACATTCAAGTCATGTGTACTTTTTTTATAGCATCCAAAATGACCCCCCACCCCAAAAAATGCTGCTGAGAATCAAACCTGGCATGCCAAATTGTTTGTGTCCCTAATCCTACCAGGAAAGAGCTGACAGATGTTGGATTGGAAAATAGAAGACAAAGTATGACTATTGCTACTATGACGACTACAACAACTTCTACTACTACTACTTTTACTACTACTATCACCACAAGAGAAGCCACAGCAAGTGAGGCAATCCATTCAATTGCTTTGGGCCCCTGATCCAGAGGCAGACCTTCAGAGATGTTTCACATTAGCCCATCTCAATGACAATGGCACTGCTTTCGACATTGCAACGATGATGTGTTGTTTGCTGGTAGCTAGTAGGATGTCTGATATTGGTCCATATTGACACAACTGGAAGCTCCTTTGACACTGACGGGATACTACCAGGCTTGTTGTCAAGCTCACTTACTTTGTTTTTGTTTTAATGTGATCGTGGTTAAGTGGGAATATGTACTGAGTATATGAGAAAAGTCAGAGGTTCTGAGATATGAAAGATGTGTGGCTGTACTTTCACAAGCCAAGGCAGGCAAGCAGCAGTTTTTTTTTGTTTGTTTGTTTTTATACACCACCATTGTACTGTTGACTTGGGACCAAGATCACAGCGGTTCTGCAATACTTTCTCTCCAAACCTTGTTTTTTGTAACTTGGTGATTCAGTACAGTAATTGAAAACACACACACACACACACACACACATTTTGTAATTCAGAAAAAATAACGACATGACATGTAACTTAATCACAGCATAAGTCAGTAGCAAGCAATTAAGAGTGGATGTTGGATTTATTTATTTATTTATTTATTTATTTATCTATCTGTCCAATCAGAATTCATTTCAGCCTCAATTTGTTGCCATGTCAATCTAATCTGCCCAAAGCATTCAAGATCAGTAGCCGTGGCTAATGCAATTTGAACTGTATCAGCAAAGGGACTCTTTCATCAACTAGATTTAGCTGGCCAGCTAGTTGGCACATAATAAATTTTTTTTCTCCATTTTCTGATTTGTCAATGCAAGACTTAAACGGGTTTGTTGCATCTGCTCACTTTAATAAATTGAATAATGGGCCTCTCTAGTGTACATGAATCATTTCATTTAAAATGGTTTGTGTTTGTGATGTTATTTGAGAAATGTTTTTCCTGAGCTGTTCCAGATGATGTACATTATATGGCACGGCCGTGTGCTGTTTTATTAAAATTTTAGATCATAACGGGGGTTTCTATAATGCACAGGCCCACCACTGTATTTCGCCTTATTTTACAGTGGTTACGTTTTTCTTGTACTGTAATTCCCATAAAAACAAAACAAAAAGAAAACAGCTGGTCTCAGTGGAAAACATTTGGCCAACCCACCGACGGTGCGCATCTGGTCTGGATGCCATAACTAGAGGCTTCAACAATCAGAAAAACGCTTGGCTCTTGTTTGTTACTCCGTGACGTCCTGATATCTAAATGTTGAATGTCGCCCTTGATGCGTTGAGCAGATTCCTCTCGCTTCCTCCTCCACACTCTCATTCCTCCCCCGCACCACGAGACCACCACCTTGTCACACCAAACTGGCAATCCGAACCACCCCCCTACGTTTCTTTCTCAGACCACAGATAGGTAACACATCATTCTGCTGAAGACAAACAATGAAGAATCATTTAAGCCCCCCCCCCCTCCCTTTCGCCACGCAAGCACAAACAAGGGTGGGTGTACAGACATTAACCCCTCACCCTGAGGCGAGAGTCACTAATGACCATAATGATGACGAATGATGAGAGTGCTGTCTGGACGTTGGTGAGTGGTTTTCCAATGCAGCTTGACAACTTTCCCGCTGAAAAAGTCTCAAAGCAAGATAGCAACGCTAGAAAACTTCCTGACCTGATTGACTTCCTCTAGTCGAGCCAGGAAGTTGAAGGCAGGATTGATGACGTGTTTTGGAGGAACAAAATTTCATGTCACGTTGTCTTTAATCCTGCTAAGAGGCCAAAATTCATTTAAAAGTCAGTTGGATGGACACTAATATGTCTCTTTAAATGTGGTTCTTTACACAGTAAATGGGAAAATAAGAGCTAATTAGTCTGCTCTCATTCGTACGTAATTGCTTCAACAGACAGGAAATACCTCTCCGGATGAATGCAGCTTGCTCGTTTTCCCGCCAGCCGAGTGAGAGCGTTCACATTTTTCACTCCAGCTGTCTGCAGCCTTGACTTTTGAAAGTCTCTTATTTGATGGAATTCCATTTGTATGTTTTTTTTGTTTTAATGTTTTTGTCATTTACATACTGTAATGTATGTATTATTATTTCCTTTTTTGGGGGGTGGGGGGGACTCGTTCTTTTTTTGCGGGGGGCTCATGATCAACCTCAGACACCAGAAAATCCATTTGAATATTATACATCCATCCACCCAAACATTTTGTGTCACCGTGGTGCTGGAACCTATCCCAGCTGAACCGGTTGCCAGCCAGTCGCAGAGCACACAGAGACAAACAACCATCTACGCTCACACTCACACCTCGGGACAATTTCAAGTGTTCCCTCAGCCATGCAAGAAGGCCAGAACCCTGCACCTCTGCACCGTGAGGCAGGTGTGCTAACCAGTCAATCACTGTGCCGACAAATATTATACACCGATGAATTGAAGGGGTAAAAACACTCAAACAAAAATTATTCGATGATCCTTCCATGTATTTTCTGACCTGCTTATCTTCATGAGGGTCGTGGGTATGGTGGAGCCTATCCCAGTCGTTTTCAGGCAAGAGGCGAGCTACACCCTGAAACAATCGACTAGTCCTGACTTAAAAGTCAAATTCATGAAATTAGGTCAGGGGCCTCTGAGACAAAGTGAATACTCCTGCAAAACAGAACTTGTAATTGTAGTTTGTTTTTTTTTTAATCGGAAAATATACAGTACATTGTCTTTGGAGGACCATAAAATAAATAGTAGATACAAAATATTTAGTTCTAATTCATACGTTTTGTTATACATTATTTAAAATAAGAATAAACATCTATCATGGCTGAATATGAGTTTGACAGGCTGAATGTAAGCACATTTTACCTTACTGCTACTCATCTCAGAGCGTTCCATACGCCTCGACTTGTTCGGCAAAATGACATATACATTTATATATTTCAGAGAGGGCATGTCTAATCATGTTTGACAATCCTGTTTTGAAACTGCAGGTGTGTGTAAAATAATAGAAAAGTCAACTTATATGAGATTAGCCAGAAATGTCAAAAATTGAAAATTACATCTGCAATGAGGAAATCCGATGGATGAACGAACAAGGGGGAAACAAATCCTCAACTTCATCCGTCTTTGTTTGCGCAATTTATCTCATTGGGGGCTGGGGGGGAGTAGACGTGGTGATTTAAAGACCGTTTGGACCAACCTTCATTTATTGCCTGAGAGAAAATGTTTCAAATGGGTTGGGACGTAAATCAGGGCAGGAATGGACGGCGCGAAGGAAAATGAGGTTCAACAGTGCATCATTGTTTCTTGGCTTTCACTTAAATACACACACAAACACACACACACACACACACACACACACACACACACACACACAGAGTTGGTTCTGCACTCTGCCAAACAAAAACGTTTTACCCTTAGGCCAATGCTTTTTTTCCATCCCCTCCCCTTCCATCACTTACTATTATTAAGGTGTCATTTCATAGGCATTTGTATTTGCGTCTAAATCTGCAAGGTTTTTTTTTTTTTTTGCAAGTCCGAGAACATTTTGTCGAACCAGTCGTGTTCACGTACGAACTCTCCTTAACACAGTGGTTCTTAACCTTGTTAGAGGTACCGAACCCATTCACCGAACCCATTCACTGAAATATGATGATGATTTTTTTTTTTTACAAATTAAAGACATTAAAGAATGCATTTATTAAAAACAGAAAAAAAAGTATAATGTATTTTTTTTGTGCACAAAATGAAACGGCAAGTGATGGCCAAGCGGGCGAGTCATAACTAATTGACATTTTGAGTTGGGTGTGTCTTAACCTCCATGGCAGAGGCTCCGTCGAACCCCCGAGACTGATTCACCTAACCCAGGTTAAGAACCACTGCCTTAACAATTCAGATAAATTTCAACCAAACGTCATCTCAAAAACCTAAAAGAATAAGACCTCCAAAGTTGCATAAACCATCAAAAACACTTCAATTTATTTTTTTAAACAATGCATATTCCAAAAGAAGACATGAACATAAGCAGCTAATCAAAGTTCATGTCTTTTTTTTGTTGCTTTTCAGTTTTGTGTTAAGTCTAGAAGCAGTGGAGCAACCCGTTCATCATGTAAGTGAGCCTGGCGCTGCATGAGGTGACTGCCTGCAGACACACCCAAACTGAAAAATGTCACTCTGAGTTTTAGTTGGGTCGGTACGTGTAGATTTGGCACTTGTCACCATGACAACAAGTACGTTTGTGTGAATTTATGCACTTGGTCCAGTCCGCATGGCTTATACATGGGTGATGATGTCATGGTGGCTGTCAGGAGAGAGTGCAACTCAATCGGTAGACGTTTCTCTAAAATCATTCAGCTATCTTCGTCGATGACAAAGGCACTTAAATGTACTTTAAGTGCCTTGATAGCATGACTTTTTACACCACAATATATTTTATGAATTTAAATAAATGTTATTTGCATTTTTATTTCTTATTGTAGCTGTATGGAGGTCGGTCCAGTGGTTAGCGTGTCGACCTCACAGTGTAGAGGTCGTGGATTTGATCCCGGCTCCGGCCTTCAAGTGTGGAGTTTGCATGTTCTCCCCGTGCCTGCGTAGGTTTTCTCCGGGTACTCCAGTTTTCTCCCACATTCCAAAAACACGCATGGCAGGCTGATTGAACACTCAAAATTGTCCCGAGGTGTGTGCGTGACAGTGAGTGTGAATTGTTGTTTGTCTCTGTGAGCTCTGCGATTGGCTGGCAACCAGTTCAGGGTGCTCCCCGCTTACTGCCAGAAGACAGCTGGGATGGGCTCCAGCCCTTGTGAGGATAACACGAATCGGAAAATGGATGGATGGGTGATATGAGGATTTTTTTTAACAAAAAACAATTGAAGCTTGAAACAGGTCATGTTTGACTTTGGAGGCTCACTGTGTCTGAGCTCATCCAAAGGCTCAATTTAAGTGCAGTTTTCTCCTAACAATGTTGTGATTCAGTCACCATCACTCAAAGGCACTTCACCCCCCCACCTCCCCCCCTGGAAGAGGTTGAGTGAACCATCAGAAAAGGGAAGAATGGTGCTGCAGGTGGAAGTTTTTTTTCAAGTTGTACAGAATTTTGGTCGTGTGCACGTGAAGGTGGAGAAGGGAACGTATTGCACACATGATGATCATATTGTCTGCCACGATAATGCTTATTTCCAATGGAGTCACGAGTGCATTGAAGAGTCTCCAAATATCCTGCTGTTTTTTGAATTTCCACTGTATCTTCTTTGAAGTTTCTCACAAATGTTCTTGACCTTTTCACATTGAGCCAAGCAGAAAATGTAGTTGTCCATTAAGGACACACCCACACGCATATTCGCCCACACATTGTTGAGACTTCACAGAGGCCAAAGTCTGCTCACCCGGGAAGGGAGGGTGTGAAGCATCTGTCTGCTCAGGACACACTGAGCTCATTCCGGAGGCCCGGGAACATGGCCTGTCCTTGGCTGATCTTGATCCCCATCATAATCAAACAGTTGACACGTCATGCACTTCCTGTTTAGACGTGGTCACATGAACCGTTAGTCAGCATGGAGATAAGACCGTGATTCACGTTGTAATGGTCCGCTCTCAAATGTTCATCATTGTCTGGGAATTCCAATGCCTCAGATTTGGCTTTGTTATTGCAAGAAGAGAAGTAAGTGTAGGTCATAAGACCTAAGCCAAGGCAAAAAATTGGATTGGCGCCAAACATCTCTAGATCGATTTTTTTTTCTTACCAGCGAAATAATTAATATCTTGTATATGATATAAGTTTCTGTTGATGTTGTTTTTGGTTTGGGTCATTTTGATTGTTTGGTGTTTTATAAACCCACTAGCTGGTTCGTCGCCCTCCGGGCAGCTCATCAGCTAGTTCCTGCGGAAGGCTGGTAAGGTGGGCCTTCGGCCCACAAAAGTGTTGTTGCTTGGTTCAACTTTTTGTTCATCTTCATTGCTTATCGCGAAAATAAAGAGATGTTTAGCTCTACTAAATAACTAACAATTTTATTGCAATGCTTGTGGGTAGACAACATTTTTTCGCTAAGATGCCCGCGCGATCGTAGTGAGCCACTGCCTGAGCGGCGCAGTGGCGGCGCGCAGCGGTGCGGTGAAGTAGATACGTTTTGAAAAGGGACAGACGGAAGGACAGACCGCGTGCGGGACGACGCGCAATATATATATAGATGGGGGCTGGGCATTCTATTGCATGCATGATACAATAATAAACTGTCAAGATTATAGATTAGGTAGACAGATGGATATGTATTTAGTGTGTACTATATAAATGTAGTTATTTTTTTACATACGGTATGTATGTTTATGTGTGTGTATATTTATATATTTAGAGAGAGAGATTTCATTTTATATCTGTTTAATTGGCATACAGTATACAGTATTTATTTCTTTTTTGGTTTGAAAACAATTTGCTGTATTCTAGTTGGAGTTCTTACTTCCATTTTTGATCTGTAGGACGTTTTACAGGGGGCGCCGGGGCGGCTGCTTGAGCCTATCCAAGCTGAGTATGGGGGAAAAGCAGACTACACCCCTAACTGGTCACCAGCCACTTGCAGGGCACACATCGAGACCAAATTCCATCCACACCGCCACTGAATGGGAATGGGTGCCATGCTGCCCGCGCACAAGTCAGGCGAGTGTACCACCACACCGTCAGAAATATCCCAAAGGATAATAGTGATAATTGTTCAAAAAATAATAATCATTTGATTCATATTTTCCCACTTGTACATTTTTTCCATTTCATTAATTTTATTTTTAAATCTTACATACCTATTTACTATTCTCATTTTTTTTATATTCTCTTGCTTACTTTAATAAGTTTTGTTTACTTGTTCAATCACATATTTTTAAAAGTATTTTCTTCTTCATTTGGCCAAGGGCAAAAATGGTGTGGAATGAAATGGAGTGGAATCTGACATTATACTGTAGCTGTCAAGTCAGGCCAACTTCATATGTGCGCCAATACTTTTGCTTGTTTACAATACATAAAAGTCACCAGCTCACAGCGTTGGCCAGCAGCCCTTCACAGTCTGCTGATCATATTGCAGGAAGCTGGCATGGACACATGCACGTCTCGGTTGTTTTAATTCGGCACAGTTGGCAGGGAGGGGAAAGTTTTGCGCATGGAGCCGGCTTTCATTCCTGATTCATCGCACGTGGTCCATTTGTGAGGGACTATGTGAATATAGTTTTGCATTTTTTGACATGTATCTTCGATGTGAGATAGCCTTGAGCTTTCTATTTCGTGGACGAAACAAAATTCAGGAAATCTGGATGATATTTCTTCATATAGCGCACAACAGCCTGAAAGCTCATGAGAGGAAGTTGACTCATCATGCTCCAGGGTACTTTCACAAATCACAAGTCAAGATGCTGTTCTGTTCCTCAGCTGACTTTGCTGTCATAAGGTTTCATTGTAACCACGGTAACCGCCCAATTACAATGGAAACAATCAAGTCTTTCAGAGAAACCTTAACGGAGTGCAGTTTTGGCCTGTTCAGAACTCAGATTTTACCATTCCAATTCAAGATTTTGCAAGAGGCTCCACACGCAGTGTAGTGGTTCACAACGCTAATTTTTGTTT